>NC_090847.1:18525000-18825000 GCF_024217435.2 Syngnathus scovelli
CACATCCCAAAAACATGCTTGGTAGGCCGATTGATCACTCCAAATTGTCCCTAGGTGTGAGTGCGAGTGCGAATGGTTGTTTGTCTCTGTGTGCCCTGCGATTGGCTGGCAACCGGTTCAGGGTGTCCCCCGCCTACTGCCCGATGACGGCTGGGATAGGCTCCAGCACGCCCGCGACCCCCGTGGGGACTAAGCGGTTCAGAAAATGGATGGATGGATGGATGGAAAGAACACGCTCTTGGCACAGTTGGCCAGCTCAAGGCCCAGGAGAAAGATACAGCCCCCAGCATCATTTTATGTGGCCCACAACAGCGAATTGTGTATCAACTTCATGTATCTAGGGACAATACTAAAATTCCAAATTGTTTTCACACAAAAAATAGAACTGTTGCCAACAACCTTTGGGTGCACAGTAATGGCCCTCTGAAGTAAATTATATCTACGATGTGGCCCATGACAAAAATTTGTTTGACACCCGTTTTTACTAAATGTGCTGTGGCTCATGATATATTATATAATTAAGGGCCTCTTCAAACCAACCCACACACGTGTGCGCACATGCACATAACTGTAATGATACAACGCTGATAACCATATGTCACGTCATCACAAAATGCTACTTTTTTTTGCTGTCAAAATTACACGCTTTCACTGTTATTATGGTTTTAAATAGTGATAGTGGGTAGTCATAGTCATCATGATAGCAAGATGGTGTGAACCCATCTTTTAAAATGCATCAGCTTCAAAACCAGTTGTTGGCCGGATAAACTGGCAGAATATCAATGCAACACAATACCATTTAATCAAGCCACGCGCTGTGCATAATTGATGACACGTCACCATCAGAAAAGCGGAAGTTCACTTTTTTTGTTGTTTGGGGGACACCCAGCCAATCGCCGGGCACACAGAGAGAAACAACTATTCGCACTCCGTCAGAGCCGAACTCTGCACCTCTGAACTGTAAGGCGACATACTAAACAATGTTACACTGTGCCACCCAAATAAAATACAAAGCAGATAAATCATTACATTTAGTATATTGTTACGCGCGAGCAGATTTTGAATGCACAATTTAGCTTCTTGGATTACATATTTTATGAAGCCAATGATGATAATTCAGTCTTTCAGTCGACATGTATCACCCGAGTATTATTCCTTTGCAACAATTTCTACTTTCCTATTTCTCAGAGCTTTGCAATAGTGTCAACAGGCAGAACATTGGCATATCCTCATCATGAATACACACAGTCCCCTAATTAGCATGTCGGAAGATAACGGACAAATACAGTTTCCTAACATTTGAGTATTGATTTGGATGTGGTAAATAATGGTGGGAGAGCATCACAAAAATCTCAACTTCATATTTAGGTGATCTCCTGACCAACCCCTTTCATTTTGTGCATTACTTTTGAATTCAGCTTTTTACAACCCTGCACAAGCGACTGTGGCTAATGTTGAGGCCTTTTTATAAAAGTTTTGAAACACGCTGAGGTCTCGATCTGTGCATGCTGGAGTGTAATGAACATGATGCTCGAAGAGGTCACCACTGTATATAAGCATCAGTGATGATGACTTTATTGAAATGTGCACAAGATATTCTTTATTGTTCTCTGTGTCCCACTCTCACTCATTCACCCACACTACGTACACACACACACACACACACACACACACACACACACACACACACACACACACACACACACACACACACACACACACACACACACACACACACACACACACACACACACACACACACACACACACACACACACACACACACACACACACACACACACACACACACACACACACACACACACACACACACACACACACACACACACACACACACACACACACACACACACACACACACACACACACACACACACACACACACACACACACACACACACACACACACACACACACACACACACACACACACACACACACACACACACACACACACACACACACACACACACACACACACACACACACACACACACACACACACACACACACACACACACACACACACACACACACACACACACACACACACACACACACACACACACACACACACACACACACAGAGACTTGTACCCAAGGCAACCTCTCCCAACCTGAAAGGAGACAGCGATTGGAAATAAAGTCCATCCTCTGTGTCTGAGAAATGTGAATGGGAGCAGTAATGTTTTCAATTTGAGCCCAGAGAGTAATAATGGCACTCATTCTACAACACATAGGCACTGTTGCACTGTTCGCCTTAAAGCTTTAGGATTCTATCATCTTTCACCCTCTCAATTCCTTTCCCTTTTACCCTCTACGGGCTTTTCATGAAGAGATTAATTTGCTGGATAATACAACTGGGTCTTGCAGAGAATTAAAAAAGATGAAATGTGGAAAGAAAAGAAAGTGATAAATGAATGAGGTGAGAGGCAGATGACTGAACCTGTACTAGATTCTGCGTATTATTGCGAAAGCCGTTCTCACACATAAGAGCTTGTAGCTATTTCATGTATTAACAGTGTTTAAAAAAATCTATTGCAGTTCAAGGACAAAAGCCTGGCAGAAAATCAATGGAATGTTTATCTTGCATAAAGAGCTGCATTGATGCCGTGTTAAGAGTGACAAGCTTCATGTTCATCTCACATAATTACCTACGAATTCAATCAGTGTTTCTCAATCTATACTTCACATGAGAAAAAAAATCACAGCACACCATTTGACAAAATGGGTAAGATAAAGTGGATATACAGGTTTTTTACGTACCAACAGTCATCTGTGCCACGATCAGGAATGGAGTAAGGCGACCAAATGCAGCTTGGACCAGGGTTTATTGAAGGGCAGGGAAGTGGGCGAACACAGACATAGGCGGGATAGAGACTCACGGCCAGCAGACAGGCAAACGGAAGTCCACTGGGACACGGAACAGAATTTGACCGTGAGCCTCCACACAAGACCAGGGGAAATGGACGAGGAGGACAGGAACACTAGGCGCGGACACTGACAGAAAGCAACAGTAGACACCGACAGGGAGAAACACACGGGCAGGGTTTAAATACATGAGAGAGCAGGTGACAGACATTACGGTAATGAAGGGGTGCGGCTGAGGGAAGTTGCCGGCCAAGTGTGCTCTGGCACGGATGTGACAATCTGAATATATATATATATATATATATATATATATATATATATATAATTCATTATATTTCAGTTTCTGTATGCAATAACCAAGTGTTCAAATACTCTGGTTCTGAAAAATCTGAGAGAAACATAGACAACTTTTTAAGGGTATCACAAAATAATGACACAAATGCAATTTACAGACATGACACATTATCAGTATTATCCTGTAAGTGGCAACTGAGGAAAATCTCTGCCTCAGTAACAGTAACAACTTTACCAGGAGCCAATTCCAGTGACACTGGTAGCTACCTTACCTGTCACAGGTTATTTGTGGAGTGCAGAAAGAAGTTGTCATGTCATTCTTCTGAGATGTGCATCTCTGAAGCGCATTTGTGGTTACCATGGGCCTCTTGGATGGTTCTCTGATTAATGCTCTCATTTCTCTGGATGCCTTTTTCATTTGTTGATGATTGATTGACAGTTCTCTGTGAGATGTTACAAACTTGAGATATTTTTTCATGACTCAATCCTGCTCAAAACTACTCTGCAACTTCATCCCTTACTTGTCTGCCTTTGTCGTCATGGTGCTGTACTCTGTTTTCCAACGAATCTCTGAAGGCTGAGCAGCTGTACAAAACTGTTGTTAGATTACAAACAGGTGGACTTATTTAATAGTTGGGTAATTTTGAAAGTAATTGGATGCACTAAATTTTATTTAGAATTTTTTTTAATTTATTATTTATAAATATTTCAGTATAAAAGTAAATTGATTTTTTTTTTAGATAAACCTTTAAAATAACACCATGGTCAAATTCAAATATTATAAAGCAGCAGATGTCCTTGTTTGTGTCCTTGCGCCTTTAGTGCACACCAATGTCACATTGAATCATGTGCCAATATTTGAAAGATATTTGGGCATTCATTTTCAAAGGATGGCTGCTCTTAAGCAGCAATCTTTCACAAGACTGTAACTGACATGTAAAGTGCAGTTTGATTGGACTACAAGGACACAGCAAGCAAGCACTGAAGCAAACTGTGTTTTTTGTGACACCATGATGATGATACAATAAATTTATTGTGGTAATTTACAGCATTTATTGTATAGATGTTTTTTGCTCTATGAAAACAATAAGGGTATAGTGACAAAACTGTAAGTTCTGAAGATGTGTTCAAGGATATCAGAACAAATTGTATTATGTGAGTGATTGAGTGTTTGTCTGCTTGTCACGTGGCCTAAGATTGGCTGGTGAGAAGTTCAGGGTTCACTCCTTGCCTCACTCTCACATGGATAAGTGGCAAATGGATAGATGGATAAACAAAATCCAATAAAATTGAAATATTTTTATAACAATAGCAAGCTGTGTTTAAAGGGGAATCGCAGTCCTGTTGATGAAGGTACATTGCCATACTGTATCATGTTGAACGAGTGTAGTGTGAAGACAGTTGAGCACAAATAATCCAAGGCAGGGAGAGAGGGAAAGAGAGAGAGAGAGAGATGATTCACTCACATTGTTTGATCGTGACGAGCGACTTGTGTTTATTCAGATTCCAGGCCTTTCCCAATGAATGAAAAACAGGGTGGCTTCATCAGACTGAAAATGTGTGCCAGCGCTGTGATGGCCAGAAGGTTTATCTAAGCTGACAGAGATGAATCTCCCAGCAGAGGGTCGGCTCTGTTCAGCTGTCCTGCTGAGGGGAGCCCACACTGGGCCTGACATTAAATTATTTCAGGAGGTAATTAGTCTTCTGTTTTTAACCCGGATCCCTTACCCTCTTCATCTATTGCTCTCATGCCACATCAGTGTCGCCAGAGTGACTACAATAAAGGGGGAGGGAGCAAAAAATATCAATAGAGTGGACACTCAATAAATACCACGTCTTTATTTGGTCCAAAAAGCAATGTAAAAACTCATAATTGTATCTTTACTGTTCCATCAGTGGAGCTAATATTCTAAATGCTTAAGAGTGATCTTGGTTCAAAATTTCAGCATCTGTTTGGAAGATAAGGACATAGTTATAAAAAATAATTAAGTACAAGCTTGTATTACTATCAGTCTTCTAAGGAAATGAGTGACTTCATCTTTTGTGCCTGTGTTTTTCATGCCTTCCCGTGCCTTGTAAATTCAATGGCAAAGGAGTCTGTCTTTTATACTGTCGGCCAGATGCTTTATAAACCATTTACCACAGTAAGTCTACTATGAATTATATCAAGGACATTCGATTAACAAAATGTGATTTTGTTTTTCTCGAATAAACTGAGACATGCAGACTCATTCAAGCAACTGTATGACATGCGGTATTTACAGCTAGAGATGATCAAGATGTAGATTTATAATTATTTTTTTGCAGTTATTATATGTATGTTTTTAAGAATTCTTCCACAATGTCCATAACACCCTAAAGTTTAGGCTTAAAGTTTGTTTGGGCAAAATGAGGTGAGGGTAAAAAGATGCTATGCTTGATGAGCAAGGTATGAAAATAATTTGCCATGAAAGTGACTCCTCATTTGCTGGAAGCACAGATAACCACATTACACACTAAACAGAAGGAAAGCAAAAGGACAAACTCAAGGGTTGTTTTCTTTAATAGTTGTGTATCTAATTTGCATGACTTTGCATAATATAGTCCATAAAAGCAACAATATTCATAATGTCACAGCCAAACCAAATTGCTCTGATAGGGCATCAACATTAATTGGATCTCAGAAGCTGGGTGAAAAATTGCCACTTTTGAAGAGCGATTAATAATCATGAAAAAAAACCTCTTAAGAACTCGCTTTTTGTCAGATATTCTGCTTTATTAAGAATATTGTTTGCTTCCATCAAGTCAGCTCACATTGTTTTGAGTTTAATGCCACTGAAGCACTTGCAAACAGGGGACAAAGAGGGTCACAGGAACTTTTGGTCTGTGAAAACATGTTGGGTGTTGCATGTAAAATGTGCCAAATCTTCACTTCCTAATATACAGAACCCTACTCTTGCAATTGCATTTAACCTTGGCAGGATCCACAAGGGCTGCCAATCAACTTGAACACGAACCCTGCAGAATTGGTGATTTGGTGCCTGCAATAATAAGAGTCGTGCCCACAAAGTGCCAAGGAGACAGCACTTCCTGCTTCCTCAACCTTTCAGCACGCTGCCAGATAGTCTACATATTTGTGATCAAGGTTTTCACACCACTCTTTATATAGAACAGCTTTATTTATTTTTACTTGTCCTGTTCTGAACCTGTTGAGGCTGATATTTTTTTTGTGAATTTCGCAGCTGCTGGTCACAAGGATCCTGTCAAATTTACCTGACCTCCAAATTGAGAACGGTACAGGACAGAAGCAGGACAAAATGGGAGTCGGGACGCATGTATTCTGATTTCTATGTCACGATCAGAAAGAATGGGGGACATTCTCGATATTACGGAGGTAAAAAATGGACGTCTTGTAATTAATATAATTAATGTATGTGTGTTATACAAGAGAGAGTTGGGTCATATATAACACTGAGATTTCTTACAGAATCATTTTAGATACAGAAGTACATTTCTTAAGACTCAGAATGGTGTCCTTAAATATGACAAGCGGGGTTAATGACCAACATCTTAGTTTTATTGGGGTTAAGTAAGAAATTCAAAGACATCGATTGTAAACATTATTAACATTGTTTTACTCCAGTCTTTACTCTAGTCTGAGCTCAGGTATTGAGTATGTCACTGGGTAACCCTCCATGATACAGGCTGTTGATGTTCTTGTCCATATTCATATGCACAAGACAAGAGTGGCGAACACTGTTTGAGCTCCATGTAGTTTTACGGATTGAAGATGATTGGGATAAAAACAAATCGCGTGTGATACAATTGCTCTTCACTTCCTAATATACAGAACCCTACTCTTGCAATTGCATTTAACCTTGGCAGGATCCACAAGGGCTGCCAATCAATTTGAACACGAACCCTGCAAAATTGGTGATTTGGTGTCTGCAATAATAAGAGTCGTGCCCACAAAGTGCCAAGGAGACAGCACTTCTTGCTGTCCTTCGATTTTCTCATGCTAGTCAATCTTCTTCCCACAGTCGAAGCATGCATGTTAGGTTAACTGCAAACCCTAAAATGGCCATCGGTGTGAATGTGAGCATAAATGGTTGTTTGTACATATATGCCCTGCAACTGGCAAAAAGTCCAATATGTACCCTCAGCCCAATATGTACCCTGCCCCATGGCCAAATATTAAGCTATTAATGCAGCTATTAAGCTGCATTTCATTCTCCGAGCCTAATCAGGACACATATAAAATATGGTGATCAGTCAACTGCTTTTGATGTTGAGTATAACCCTAAAATTGCTTCTGCTCCGAACACAAGTATAACTCAAGTACTTTGTAAAAATGCTGTGTGTGATTTCCAATCCAGTGTCGGAATGATGCATCAATCCTCCTTCACTTGGTGTTATCATTCGCAGCACCTGGCGGTGATGACCCACAGCAAGAGACGTACAGACACCTTGTGACTAACATGCTGACTCGATGCGGTCCTATCTGCTCAAAGGGGAGGTTGCTTCCTGTCGCTTCAGGGCTGACCATGTGACATGTGATGCCAGGCAGTCAAATGTCAGCCGAGCTGTACATTGGATGTGAGACAATATGCAGGATGAGTAGGAGAATGGCAAGCTGTGACACATTCTCTTCCTGCAAGTGCGCATTGCACTTGTCCTATCACAGATCTGGGTAATTTTACAGGACAATTTTACTCTGGTCAAGTCATTTACTGATGTTATCATTTTTTTCACAGGTCTGTGAGTCTCACTATCTTTCCTCATGAGGCAGTGAACATAGATGACATCCACCCGATGAGATGTGCAGACATCACATACTGTTTGTCAGATGTGTTATTTTTGCACTAACATGACTTTGATCAACATCATACTAATATCAAATCCTGAGCATCACTAATGAGTTACAATGGTACTGATACACATCAGAAAGTTGAAGTTGAGTTAATCCTTGAGGGATTATAATCAGTAAAATAAATGTTTGTTGGTTGTACATTTGTGACAAAACATCAACAATCTTGAATTACTACGTAGCCCATACAGTATAGCAATCAAACAACAACACATTTACCTGTTTTGCCTGTTCAAATACTTTGACACGCCAATGGATTGCTACGTTGAATTCTTATTTAATCCAAAAGTCAATTTTCAGAGCAAATAGCACAGGAAGCGCAAGATTAACGTGAATAACTTCATTATGTTCACACTCGATCGTTCATGTTCCCTCCACTCTAATCACCACACAAAGGATTTTTTTTTTTTTTCCTGTGGTATCACATGAGGGACTCCTCTTACACAAGAGAGAAAAAATGAAGGGAATAAATAAAGGGAAAATCGAATTCCCTCAGCCATTGCAGAGGTGCCAACCAATCAATCCACCGAACAAATTCTCTCTAGAGATAAACAAACACGTTATTTCAGATGGGCGCTACAGGACGGAAGGACCACTCTCGTAAAGTTCACAGTGCTCCGGACCGTAAAAGCAGCCGTCTTCTCAATCAACCGAGCCTCGGGCAGCGGATGCAACGTGATGAAAGCACACACAAAAACTCTCAGTCATGTCCACAAGCAAGATTCTGATATATCGCCTTATAAAAAAAGCTATTAAGTTGGATTTTGAAGCTCGTGTTTCCCAATATGCTGTCTACACACTCAAAGTGTTCAAAGGTTTGCGTCACACAGCTGTGATGTTGGGATATTAAAATTGGAGCTTAATATTGCTCCAAGGGGGTGTGCAAAACTGAATTTCATATTTTGCCAGTAACCTTCCTACCTTTAAGATTTAAGAGCTTTCCAGCCCTCATTGGTTAAACCCAAACACCAGGGTGAAAAGCGAGACATTTGTGTTTCTGTGTTGTGCTTCAGAAATGATAACAAGACCACAGTGACAGCCAAGAGTCAACATTTATACTGTTGAATTGAAAGGTCAAGCTCTAGTACATGTTCCCTTACCTTTTCATACTTTCATGCAGAAACATAAGATGAAAGTGGGGGTAAGTCAGTCATGTGTGGCAATACTTGGAAAGGGAATGCTAAAGGAGGATGCGTCTACTCTTCTTCTGTGAACAGACGGCAAACTCAAAATCAATTCTATAAAACAAACCGTAATCCCGATTTAGTGCCAATTTCTAGTGTCTATTTATATACATTTTCAAGTGACCAATTTCACTATGTTTACTGAATACCTTAAACAACCAGCACCCCCCCCAAAAAAAAAAACAGAAATCGATGCATGAATGAAGGAATAAATAGATCCTAAGATTTTTAAAAAATTAACGATGAAAAGTCAATAAACACACGGTGTCACTGTAATGCTTATTTTAACAAAGTGTCTTTTGTCAACAATTACAATGAATATCTCTTACTAGTCATCATCCATCCACATACAAATATAAATACGTTATTTCAAAATATGTGTATAGTTTAAAGTATTTTGCAAAACTACGAACCTGATTTAACTCATTAACTCATTTTTTTCAGTTCAGTTCAGCCATGAGCATCTCATAAATCTTTGGACAATGACCAGAGGGCTGACATATATTGACGTATACTAAGTTTGTGCCAATGAGTAGCCATATAAAATTCCACCATGAATATCTAAACTCAGATATTTAGTTATTTATCTATCTGTCTCCTTAGCTATTTTATTTAAATAAGAAAGATGTAACCGGCTGACATGCGTCCAAGCCAGGCTTTCACATTCTATGCGACACGCTGTGTCTGACACAGAGTTATAGCGTTTTTTTCTTTTCACATTATTTTTTGCCCCCACTCACCTTCCCAATATAATGTGAAATCATTCTTATTCACATAAAAATTATTATTCTTAATCGGTGTTGATTTCTGTATAACAAGCAAGAATATTCAAGGTATGTGACATTGGAATACATGCTTTTTTTTTTCTTGTCTAAAAAGAGATGCCTGTCAAACTCATGGGCTGATATCCAGTCTCAGACAAATTTACTGGATTGTCTCCAAACACTCACCAAACTTTTAAATAGCTCCCACAACACAGAGAGACATTATTTTGACAAAGAGTATTTTGGAAGAGTAGCGTGCCGAACCGTAGACTATGTTGCTTTGGAGGAACAACAGATAATTTGTCCTGGCACTTGTGCTGGTATGAAACACTTGTGTTGGGATATCAGCTGTTTTCAGAAAGAAAACAAATATTGGGAAAGTAAAAAGGTTCCCTTTTTCCTCCTGTCTCGACATTTGTAAAGCATAAAGTGGCCAAATAGTAATTGAAATGTTTCTATGTGGTGATCGGGAGTCTAGATTTAGCACCTCTTTCTCAGTATGCATATTCTTACTCTCTAGTCCAAGGGCCATAAGACGAAAGCTGTATCCCACATGAGCATCTCACTCAAAATCAATAAAAAACAACAACACTGTGAATGACTGCGTTATCATCCTTCACTATTTATAGCATGCGATAGTCTATGAACCATGAAATTAATAAATAGCATGCACAGTAATTGCCTGGAAACCAAGCGTGTGGCAAAGTGAGGTATAAAATCAGTTGCATCAGATGGGGCTTCTAATAAGTTGTCACATTATTGTCAGTGACCTTCAAGCAATTAAGAGTAGATGAGAAGAAGTGAGCTTGAGAGTTGAGTGAAGGAGTAAAAGATGAAGAGCAGCGAAATTAGAACATTTTGCTTCATCAGAAAGATGTAATACATCATCGTAAAGTCAAAGGTCGATCCATTTGACAAAACATTTGCTCAAACAGGGACACAGTCAGGACCCTACACTGTTCTGTTGAAAACTCAAGCCTGTTTGCTCGACACCTGCTTCCCTCTGACATAGTCTTCGCTTCGCTTTGACTCGTCCGAGTTCGCTGTGTTCCTGGCTGCATGACGTCACGAGCCCAGTGTTCCATCTCCTCCTTTCCCCTCTATAAAGGTTTGTCCTGCACTTGGTTGCCCTGCCCTGCTATTTGACTTTTGTAGATGGACCAAGTGCAAATGTAAAACACTATTAATAGAAGTACAAATCTCACTTAATTGGTACTTGACTTATGGGTTAACTTAGATATGAGTAACTTTGTAACAAATGAGTTTTGTGGTTACATATTGACAGTTGTGCAGGAGAACAAAATACACATCCAAGGCTATTGTAAGGGAAAGGACAGGAAGAGAAACAAAAAATGGCAAAAACATAAAATGACTAAGGGCAAAGAGAAAGAAAGATGAGGTTGGATATCCCCAGTGCTCTTTAATAAAAAAGGTGGTGCAGGTTCAGGAGCTACACTCGAGAAACCAACTAGACACAAGACTAAGGGCAATGGGGTCATCCGGCATGAAGGCAAGGCACATACAGGAGATTGATGTGTTTCCAAGCAATCTACAAGACCAAACAAGGTATGATCTTTGGACAAGTTTAAAATGTAACAAAGGAATTGATGTACCACAGTTCATTTGATATTGTCACAACATTGCTGGCAGACAATATGACCACATCATGTCAACTGCTACGCAGTCCGAGCTTACTCAAACTTGGCAGACCTAGGTGACCATATTCTTGCAAAATGTTGTTAAAATACGTTGCCTTCAGACCTTTGAAATATCTACAGCGCTCATGTTGCTGTGTAAAATGATTATATAATACACTGTTTGATATAGTATGTAGTTCATTCCAAAAATGTACCGTACTTTTCGGATTATAAGTCGCGGTTGTTTTCATAGTTTGGGTGGGGGGGCGACTTATACTCAGGAGCGACTTATATGTGAATTTTTTCGCAAATTTTCAAAATTAAAAAATCCGCGATGTAGTGCAACCGCGATAAACGAACCGCGATATAGCAAGGGATTACTGTCATTTGAACTGAAAGTGACATCAGCAGCGCGGCGGTTGTTTACATAAAGGACAAAGGATTCAATCACGGGATGACGAAGATGACGAAGGGCCCCACGTTTGAAGGATTTAATGATTGAGAGTGACACAAGGTTTGAAAAATGTATTTATGTTATAGTTATTTGATATATTTTATTTCGTATAGCAACTTGTATATGTTTTTATCATTACAGTTCAGTAGCTGTTGGCTACAATATAGTTATATACTAGATCTTTGTGGCACGCGCGCGGCGTTGTTGACATAAAGGAAGATGAATTTGATCGATGGATTTAATGATTTGGAGTGACACAGATGGTTTGATAATATTGTTGTAATATGATAGTTATTTGAAATATACTTTATATATCGTTATATGGGTCTGTGGAATAATTAGAAATGCAACTTACGAGTCCGATGTCAGCGGCGCGGCGCATATGCAGCGCCATACGCGCTATTGTTTACATAAAGGATGATCGATGGATTTAATGAATTGGAGTTCTTCTTCTTATCGTGGCTACAAGGCAGTTAGCTACAAGGCTTGGCTCGATGTGGTACAGCCACAGCTGAACACATTTCTGTCCCTTCTCAATAAACTCTGCTAAGTCTGGTGCTGTGCAGGGCGGCTAAGATTGTTCGTTTTGCAGAGGAGAACCCTTCGATGTTCACAGATAGAATTGTCAATGCTGGTCGTGAGGAGGTTCCTCATTTCCAAGATCGATCTTTGTGTCTATCTCCAGGCATAATGTTGTTTTCTGTTCTGTAGCTTTGTGGCTTGTAGCTTGCAGCTTTCGGCGTAGCTTGTAGAGTAGCTTGCAGCATAGCTTGTAGCGTAGCTTATAGCTGTGTTGTAGCTTGTAACTTTGCTTAGCTTCATGAATTGGAGTGACACTGATGGTTTGATAAACGTGTTATTTAGCGTTTAGTATAGCGTGCGGCACTGTTGCGCTATTTTCGGGAATGTCTGCTGTACGCGCACTTGCTCCTTTTTTTTTCTGCTCCTCCTATTTATTTATTTATTTATTTATTGTTGTGTTATTTATTCATTATTTATTCAGCACGCTTTTGTTATACTTGTTTACTTGTTTGTCTGTTGTGAGCCATGTCTTGTCACCGTGGGATAGGGGGGAACGGAATTTCGGTTTCTTTGTGTGTCTTTGGCATGTGGAGAAATTGACAATAAAGCTGACTTTGACTTTTTATGTAATAGTTATTTGAATAACTCTGAATGATACGTCAGGCCCGTTCTCAGCTCCTCGTTTGTGTATATGTCACGTTAGCATACCGTATCCTTCAGCCTGTTGTTGCTGGTTCATGTCTGTTCTTGGTGTTAGATTTTGACAAATAAATTTGCCCCAAAAGTGCGACTTATACTCCGGTGCGACTTATATATGTTTCTTTTCACGTTATTGTGCATTTTATGGCTGGTGCGACTTATACTCCGAAGTGACTTATAGTCTGAAAAATACGGTATATGCTAACACATACCATCCCTTCAAAAATCACAGCACAATTGAACCCTCTGCCATGCATTTGCAATAGAATTCCACACACTTTTGCATCACTGCATACATACAATTGATTTTCTGAGAAACACTCGTCTAAACGCAAAATAAAAAGTGCAAACGAGGTGCCACTTTTGAGTCTTCTGTTCAGATCATAACCATCTAAGCGTAGCCTCAGTTTTTACTGTGGCGGTGTGGGCGGAGCTAAACAGCAACATTTGTTGTTTGCCTGTAGAGCACGCAATTCTCATAACGAGGTTTCATGCTGTCTAAGACAAAAGACCCGGTGTAGATCATCAATCATATTCTATTCCTGAGATCTTATAATCACACCTACTGTTGTGGTGACAGGAAATTAATATATATATAGGTGTTATGCTTAACCTCATCCTAATTAGAATTATTGGATCAGTTTCAAATTGAAGATTAGAAAAATGAATTGTGTTCAGTTTTCTTTTTCTACCCCCATCGTCCCCCCCCCCCCCAAAAAAAAAAAAGTATCAGTAATGTGCATTTCTAAAATGCTCCCTAAGATGTCTGTGATATACCATTGTGAGGATAAGCGGTACGGAAAATGAATGAATTATTACATATGTTAATGTTAACCTCATTTTGGTACTATGACTTTAAATTGTACTTCATTGTACATTTTTCTACAACTGCCTGGAAGAAATCACAAATTGTTGATGCGTTACATAGAAATTAGCTGTATTCAAAATGATAGACGGATTGTGAGTACCCTTAGCTCACCTTAACTTCTATGCCCCAAATTTCTGTGTGAGTGTGTGTTTTGTTTCTGTTCTATTTTATCTGTTTGATCTATACGCAGAGTCCTTGAGGGTCTTGAAAGGTGCTTAAAAATACAATTCAGATCAGAGGGACTTGTCAACTAGTTTATTTAGACACACATTGAGCATGTGCAGAGGGACAAAGGCCAATACTGTGGCATAGTTAGCAGCCAATTGCATTATTATTATTATTTTTTAATTAGTATTGTCATTGTTGATTTCATTTTTGTTATTTATATTTAAAAATAACTGAAATAACCATGACTTCAACAACTTTAATTTGCTTTGAAACTACAAACTTATTAAAGGTACATTTCAAGTAAAGGGAAGCATGAGTGTTTCATATTTAAAATACCTCATCTTCAAAGAACTTTCAATTCTCTGAAACACATACCTGTGTGAATAATTTTTAAAACCCCAACCTAAATTTTAGCATTTCATTTGTGATGACACCCCAAATACGTCTTACATCCCCAAGGGCATTGCTTGGGTGCACAGGTCCTAATGAATATACATGCACTTCCGATGTTGTTAAAAGTGAAGGAGCTCAAACTCACCAGTTCCTTTTGTGTCCTCTTCTTCCAAATGCCATTTGCATGATTTATTTTGGTCATTATTCTATGAAGGATCAAACAGCATTTTGAATTATGGTACCTTGTTTCAGAACTTTGAGGACAGTTGTGTGAGGTTCCTGTAAGGAGGAAAAGTGGCTTTGACAAACAGTATGGTTTTCACAAAAATTAAACAGAACATTTGTGGTTTAAAGGAGAAAAACATGCCCTATTGCTGTGACTGCATAATGTTCACAGGAAAAGGATCAAACAACTCTATAATAGCAGCCTAAAAGTACAATAAAAATGAGATCACATTCAGCATCAGCTCTATTCAATGGAGGTTTTATTCTTCCAGCTTGAAACAATGCAGCTTGATCATGCGCCAGCACCTGTGTTTACTTTCACTGAGTGTGCCCTGTGATGTTCTGTGCTGGAGCATGCTTCCAATACTTTTTTTTCTTCCATGCTTTATCCCTGTGTCACAGCGGACAGACACAAAATGAATATGTGATTCAATATTGCCTCTAGTGGTCAGAGTATGTAAAATAAGGGCTCCTGACACCTGCAACGGTCTATAACAGATGCTGCTGTAGAGGAGAAAAACGCTCATCACATATTGCTGCACCCTTGTGGATGCCGACGCTGAACCGCACTCATACAGTAGAGTTCAACTCTTATCTGGGTAATGTGGCTAATGAATTGTCCTCCTCCCCTGAGGGTATTCACATTAACTTGAGTATAGGTTTTCACTTAGAGTGGATCAGTGATCTCTGCAGTGGCTTCCCCCTCCAGACTTCTTTCATTATCTAAAATGAGAACATATTGAAAGGGGCACCGAGGTGAAGTAGGTTGGCAGTTTGTTTCTGAGACTTGGGCGAGTGGGTCAGATTCACATCAATTGACATATCCTGGCACGGGATCACAGGTCAATCGACTCATATTATCCATGACCTTTAGCGCGTGGAAGATAGGGAGGTATATTAAGAGCAGTTTTGGAGAGGTATAGATTGATGGAGCAAAGAATAGATTTGACTTACAATCTAGAAATGAAGCATAGTGCAGTTTCTACATCTTCCAACCCTCACACAATTCCCTCTGTTTACTAATGTCCATAGACAAATATTGTTTTCTGTTATGTTGCCGGGTCAGACAGTATTAGGTCTGGGTTTAATCCTCTATTTTTATGATCACTGATAAAACAAGGCTTCCAACAAATGAAGCCCCATAAAGAGAGAGGCGGGATAAAGGTAGAACAATAGACCTCATCATTCATGTTTCAGCAATGAGACATGGTGTCAATGTGCTTGTCATTTAAGAGAAAATCTATAACCAACTTGATTTTCACTCGGTAGCGCTCAGAACTCCATCAAGGCCTCACAATAATAGGGTGTGTTGTTTATTTTAGCCTAGTCTTGTAAGTGGTGGTCTTGCCAAGAGGAAGGGGTGCCACAACAGGCCAGAGCCACTGGTCAAAGGATTGCAGTTATGCTTTTCATAACAAATGTCTATTTCAAACCAGTTGCTTTGTATACAATCAATAAACACTTACACTTTATGACTTATTTATTCCTTAGACAATAAAACAAATTGTTGCAGAACTCAAAATGTTAACTCTGCTGTGCACATGAGATCATTGTTAACACTAAATACAACACAATAAACCAAATTATGTCAGTGGGCATTTTCTTACATCTTTTTAATTAACAACCCTGAGTGTCAGAGAGAAACCTTTACCAAAACTAAATGATTTTAAATCTTTACAAGAATGTGGGCGTCATTTGTGACTCTGAGCTTCGTTTTCTAATTCCTCATATTAAAACTATAACTAAGATCATGTTTTTAATTATCAGGAGAATATAGCCAGAGTATGCCCATTTCTATCTCAGTCCAACACAGAGTTGCTGATGCATGGTTTGATTTCCCTTAATTACAATTACTGTAATGCTCTGCTTTCTGGTCTTACTAAAAAGAGTACAATAACTTCAAAACTCAGCCAAATGAGTGCAGGTTTTAAAATCACTAGATTGGCTCCTTGTGTATTTTAGGGTTCATTTTAAGGTGCTTTAAAATGCCTTAACAGTCATGGAGCATATTATTTATCTGACTTGCTATTATCATTAACTCTTGTGAATCTTAAGGTCCTCTGGCCTTTTAATTATTCCAAGGGTGAGAACTAAAACATACGGTGATGCTGCATTCAGTTACCATAGTCCACAGCAATAGAACAGGCCTATTTTTATCTATTCTTTGTTTTCATGTCTTAGCTCCTCTTATTGGCTTGTCTAGTACCTTTTAGGTCTTTTATTCTGTTGTTTTTAACTGGCAAAACTCCCACTGTCAACTGAATGAAGCAATTACTAAAATTGCACGACAACATTTACAGATTTTTGAACTAGGTGCACACAAAGGTGCACCAATAAGGCACCCGTCAATTGTTTTGACAATTAAAGGCTTTTAAATGCATCTTATGGTGTGAGAAGGAGAATAAACTATTTCAGATGTTTAGTTTGTAATTTAATTTTTAATCATTTATTCAAATAAATAATTTGTTAACGAATTTATTGAAAATGAAACAAATCAATATTACTCAACTTTTATTTTTTAATTAGAATAACTTATTTTTATACACATCAACTTTTTTTCACCTCATCTACAAATGACCTGACCCCAGCAGTCCATTTTCAAAATGTAATGTAGCCCTTGAGCAAATAACTGTCGATGCCTGGTCTAATTACATGTCATTTTAACTTCCAAATGTGACGTGGATGGGACCTACGCTGCTTTTACAGAAAATATCTTTCTGTTGGCAGAGTAGAACTCAAAGGAAATAACTCTCTGTGTTGCCTACTGTGACCAGTGACGTATTCGGACACCACTGATGACATATGTTTTGTGTTTGTGGTTCTACACGCACTTAGCTCAGGGTGAACATATTACCAACTACTTCATAGCAGAATTTAGAGGTTTGTGTATTTTATTTCAGATGGTCAGTTTAGATTGAGTATGTATTTACCATTCTTTCTGTGATCAACCCCACGTTTTTGTTTTTATAAATAAATAAACTTCTTTCAAAGAGTCCCCTGAGCTCCAATCTTGTCTTGCCTGTTTTTCACTGCAACAAACAATCGCGTCAGTGACCAACCTTTAAAAGTTTTTTTTTTTTTAATCAAATTAAGTTGTTCTATCCAACAAACTCTAAGAGCTAATTTAGGTCTGCTGTTATTTTTTTTCTTCCAAAAGTGATGAAATCATGGAAAATAAAATGTATGCTTGGTGTCCTAGGTTTGTACCCTTGGTGGCTGAATCTCATCTGTCCCCCAGCCTCTGATACCCTCTCCATCACTATACCAGTCTGCTCCCCATCCAGCACTCCATCACAGCTCCATGGAGCCCTAGAGATGTCTCCCCGGTAAGGAGTGATGTAGTGGCCAACGCTAACAGACCCTCTCGGCCACTATTATTAACTGGGTCCAACCTTCATTTCTCAAGGTCTCCTGAAAGACACGTACAAGAGCATAAAGAACAGAAGCTTCATTCAATTCCTCAGTTGAGACGACAATGCATCTTTCTTTGGTTCAGAGTTAACCCTAGCAACAAATCTCTTTCGATTCAACTTCAATTTTGTTGTTGAATTAATGAATTGGCAGCAGCACATTGCAGTGATGGCATGATTTTTTTCCCTTCAAATCCATAACTGCGCTGTTCAACGATAAAGGCAGTTTTATTAACACAGTATGCAAAATTCAAACAAGCGATGTGACAACTAATGAAAAGCATTACATTTCAGGCTGCATGTATAATTCATCGCCATCAGACTTAATCCGGTATTCAGCGCTACAGACACAGACTGCAAATGAGCAGAAACAGACCATGCGGCATCTTTTGAATCAATAAAATACTAGATTCACGAGATTCACTTGCATTTCCCCGAGATCCCTATAATAATGTGTAATGTAGTTTTGTATTTATCCTGTGGTGCATGCTCATTTTATTTGTACTTACCTCGATTGTGTTGACTGTAATCTCATGCTTGATAGGTAAGGTATCACCCTCATTACTTTCACTGTGTATCGAATTCCTTTAACCCCTCAATATAGCTACTGCTGCTAGCTAGGAAACCAAATAAATATAGGCCTAACTGCTGCCTCGCTAGTCCACTGAGGCATTGATTTACACAGGGCCGACTGCAGCTCAGAGTAACAAATCTAAGGGCGAGTCAGTTTATTCATAGAACAAAAAATAAAGTTGTTTCCTACACACATCTCGGAGGATTTGATTCAGTATAGATGAGTGCTGTCAGATCAGTGTGTAGCAGCAGACACCTGGTAGACTGTGTGTTTGTGTCTGACTCATCCTGCCTTAATAGTGTTTCCAGAAGATGGCTCCTTGTCTGCACAGTTACATTGCATATTCACATTTTACGAAGACTGATTCCTCATAAAGGGGGTATGGAAAATTGGTTTGGAGTAATACTGCACACAGCAGGAAACCCACCACCTTTTCTGCGAGCGAACACTGCACGAAACCAGAGCGGGTTGTTTATAGAGAAAGGGACAGATGGCGGACTGGAATGGCATTCAGTAGAGCACAGGCCTCCATCAAGGCTGAACAATCCTAATTTAAATCAGCGCCAAATTGTACACTTTCATTGACACCTACTTTCTACACGTGCTTGTTATTTGTCATGAAGTTCATGCATTATTCATTGACAAAATTTAAAAATTGTGAGGTCTGAAAATGGAGCCCTTCATAGGGCAAGGAAGTATATTCAGAATTTCAATCTTTTATTATGTTATATTATATTGAGAATCATTAAGATTTTTTTTCCGTTTTCTTTACTGAGCCCTTGTGTTTTTTTTCTGTGTTTTTTAGTTTTGTTTACTTTTTTTCCTTGTCATTAATGGTTTTCACCATTCTTGTGCAAGTAACTGCACACGTGACATTTTCCACAAAATTAATGGAACAATTACATTGAGTTCTCAATGATTTGTTCCTCCATCCCTTTTAGGCCATGTTATTTAATCCAAAGAAATACACCATAACATTTAAAACCCATATATACGACTTTTAGGGTGTTTCCAAATTCATGAATTCAATAATTTTAAGATTTTTTAAAGACCCCATGGAAACCAACTTGCAGCATTTTGAGATCTGATGGCCGAATCAACGATGTCGGGTGGCTTCCTATTAGCTGATTTCTAAGTCCGGAGGTAATCAGGCTTTGGTGTGGTCAGTGATGATGAACTCAGCTTTCCCCAAAAAATTGATTAGCCACACTTAATTCATGATTTAACAAGGTGGAAAATTACTTTTTTCCAGAGGACCGGCTAATATTAAATAGACCCCCACAGCCCCTTAATAAATAAATTTACCTTTCAAAACCAGCATTTGGTGTTTACTTGGGTTATCTTTGTCTGATATTTACCTTTGTTTGATGATTCTAAAACATTATAGTGGGGAAAACATGCAAACAAAAAAAAAAAAGAATTTGAGATTAGGGCAAATACTTTTTCGTGGCACTCTATCTAACAAACAAACACACAAACAGTATGCATGATGAAGGCCCATGCTGTAACCATCTTGCTGTGAGGCTTGTTGAGTGTATGTAATGTTTGGCACACCATCAGTCCCTGTGATCAGAGAACGGGCATGCAGCATTTCACCCACTCACTTTGTTCCCCCTCTGACAGCCTCAAGGCCCGAGTGCCTGACTGACTGACTGACTGGAGGCTGAATAGTGAGAACAAGAGACAGCAATAAAAAAGAGGACTCCAACCGCGTCCCCTCGCTTTCAGTCAAAAGGAAATAAGCAATGTAAAACAATTTAAAGTACTGCAGGCTAAAATTGGCTTTCACCAGGATCTGAGATGCAAAAGCCGACAATTCCAAAGCATGTCTTTCAGGCTCTCTGTATCTGTCACATATGTGCAAACATGCAAAAAAAAAAAAAAAAAAGAAAAGATAACACACAGACACACACACACACATGCGCACACACAAACAATAAATCATGCCCGTCCTTTCTACTGCCCTGCAGGTCACAATCTCTTTACCCGTATAGAATTTCTAATTGATGTGACAAAGTGCCTCAGAGTGTCCCGTTTCCCGTGCGTGGTTTTCTAAAATGTTCTGACCTCTTTCTTCCTCCTCCGAGTCAGACCGCTTCCTTTTACTGCCAAGTGTGGTTTTAATGGTGTAAAACAGTCTCTTGATATCCGCTAGTCAGATGTTGCTGTATAATGATCAGAGTATTGACCGTAGCCATAAAATGGACAGGAATAGGAGGACAATTCAAACATCAAAAAACTCTGCCATGAAGTGTCTTTGTAGAATTAAAAGCAATGCATCAGCTTTCATCTTGCAAAATGATAGCACAGTCATCACTTTGTGAAGACTTGACATTAGAGTGCGAAGAGGAGATGGTTTTGTCTGCGGTAGCTTTTAAGAGCTGTCACCGCAGCAAACATGACAGCCTAGCTAAAAATAATGCCTATAAATTGAATGTCAGCATGTGTTACACATCTACTTACGAATCTCCATTGTAAAAAAAATAATAATTTATGCACACTTTGCATACGCAAACACGAGTCATCCGTGTTTAGCGCTTCACTGTCAACAGGCAACAAATTTCACATGACACAAGCTGGCTCATTCTTTGTTTTCTTGAATTAGATGGATGTTATGTACTGTGTTTTGTTTTCATTAATTAAGCGTGGCAGTGTTAATGTCAGTCACTATTAATTTGGAAGTAAAAAGTGGGAAGGTTTTTTTGCTAGTATTTTATTAGATCAGCCTGTTGTCACTGAACATCATCATTGACTTGTTGAATTGAATGTTGCATAATTTGGCAGCTATGCTTTTCAAAGCCTTAAACTTCACCACACTAGAAAGATGTATCTCAGAAAAGCTGTTTTTATCTTTTAGTGTCCGTGCATGAGCAAACGCAGGATATGGAAGAGAGCTATGCTGACGTAAGTTCGCCTTTGCCGCTGCTTGTTGTACTCAAGTGTTCATGGGACCCACAACATCAGATACAAACACATTCACATTGAGATCGGCACACGCACGATACGCATACACACACACAAACACTAACCCTAAAGCTCACAATTTCTGTATGTTTCCCTGTGATATCTCAAGTGTGTTTGTTCTTCTCCACGTGTGATCAGGTTGGAACACAACGTAGTTTCCCTGCTGATGGAAGTCACAGCATAGCAGAGGGCTGATACTGATCAGTCAGCACAACATACAGACAGCACTTAAGGGCCTCAGTGAAAGGCTGTCTTGCCTGTTGTTAAAGAGTACAGCCAGAGTTGCTGTGGTTTATAGTGTCAAGGAAAGAGTGTAAGGACTCTAAAAGTATGCCTATCAACAATAAGGACAAGGAACTAACAAGCTCAGAACATCCTTTTGAACCGACATGTGAAGTATTACTTCCTGTACTGGTTTATCCTGTTTATATCTGGTGTAAACGGCAATTAAGCACATATAGTTCCATTAAGTTGACTTTGCTTCGACATGGACTACTGTAAGTCAATTTCTGCTTCCACAATGTTAAAAGACCGTGTGTGCCTCTCCTCCGCTTAAAATAATGGGAAGGAGGCCAGCCGCTTTAATTGGTTGGGAAACAAGCTGGATGTGTTCGCTTCCTTAACTGCAAAGACGGCCCTTTCCACAGTGACCCTCTACGAAAATACCAAAACAAAGAAAAAAGAAAACTTCACCTATGAATATAGGATTCTAGATTTTATGTTGTGGTTTATGTTACCATCTGGTGGTGAAGATTGTTATTACAACTTCAAACTCCTTACCTGCAGATTTTTCCATAGGCCACCAGTTCTCCATTCCTGACTTAAGCACTAAAGATGCCCAGTTTTTATCACGATTAACATATGGACAGTGTAGAGATTCATGGAGCTAGCTATTATAATGCTGCAATTACGGGGATTCATCTCAATAAGAACATGGTTGATTTATAGTGCAGACCATCGAAGCCTGTACATAAATCACCAGGAGGTCACCTATCGCTTTCCCTTATTCATGCAAGCTATTATTTATATCGCCCGGTCATGTGTAATCAATATCCTTAATTCTAATTACATCTCAAGTACTTACCACTCTGTGTTGGAACAACACACGTTTGTGTCGAAAATGTTAATCAGCAAGGTCAGTGTGAAGCATAGGAGAGGATAAAAATAACTGAATAAGGGACAGTGTGATGGAGTGTGATTAAGACCGAGAGCAGAGATGCAAATAAGTATATGCTTTCCACAACAGTGATGGTATGTTGACCTGAAACACAGGCGAGAACTCGACAACTTTTAGTGTTGAAATGTAAACAAAGAGCTCATTGTTTTGCACAGGGCTGCACCACATTCATCAGCAGCAGCAGTGGCTGATTTTGCCTTGTGTGACATGAAACTCGGTCATTAGCAGTGTTGATAATAACGCTATTTAAACTTACGGCGTTAGGGAACTCATTTTAGTTTTTCCCAGTAATGCAGTAATCTAACGAGCGTAATCACTCTGTATCCACACAAACAGGTTGAACGCAACCTGGAAGTTGTTGAGGAGCTTACATGGGAAAGCTTCAATTGAGGAACATCTGATGTATCCTCTGTGTATGTCCTGTAGCTCCTCATTGGTGGCATATGAAAACAAGTGTGTCAAGGACTGTCAACAATGCAGGAATTCAAATTATATAGTTCCAATCTATGTTTTGCCATTATTGCACTATTCTTTGCGGTGGCATGCTTGTCAAGAAGAGGGATGCCTCCCGCCTGGACAAGCGAGTGAGGAAGGCGGCTTCTGTTGTGGGCACGGAGCTACCTGATCTGGTGTCTGTGGCAGATCAGCGGGTGTTGGCTAGGCTGCTGTCCATCAAAGAGTGAAAGGCTGCTGACACCGTCTTGCTCCAAGGAGAGGCTGAGGGGTTCATGCCTTCCCTATGTTGTGAGACTTTTTAATTCGTCGCAGGGTTTGTAGGTGCGGTCACAGTTGTGACACTGTTTATTGTTTATTTATTGGATCCGTTAATTATCAATCTATTTATTTATTCATTTACTTGATGTATTTATTTACTATTTGATCTATTTGTTATTTATTAATATTAAGCTATATTGTCTATCTGTTTATCTATCTGTGTGTTTCTGTATCTAACTGCTGGCTCCTGAATTTCCCCCTGGGATCAATAAACTATCTCTCTCTCGCTCTATCTATCTCTCTCTCGCTCTATCTCTCTCTCGCTCTATCTATCTCTCTCTCGCTCTATCTATCTATCTATCTATCTATCTATCTATCTATCTATCTATCTATCTATCTATCTATCTATCTATCTATCTATCTATCTATCTATCTATCTATTTTTCACAGTGGTCGACGAGTTAGCATGTCCACCTCTGGCGTTCTTGCGTGGAGTTTGTGTGTTGTCCGTGTGCCTGTATGGGTATACTCCAATTTTCTCATATGTTCTAAAAACATCCATAACAGGAACACTCTTAATTGTCTTTAGGTGTAATGATTGTTTGTCTATGTGTGTGCCCTAAAACATGCATAGCAGGAACACTCTTAATTGTCTTTTAGTGTAATGGTTGTTTGTCTATGTGTGTGCCCTGTGATTGGCTGGAAACCAGTTCAGGGTTGAAGTCACTACTGCCTGAAGTCAGCTGAGGTAGGCAGTTTAGATAATGATTGGATTGGTGCTGCGTTACATTTGGGGCAATACTAGATTATACTGTCTCATGATCATTTTATGAAACCATGCCCATTTCTAAGATTTGCAATGCAGCAAACTGCTATTTCTCAATTACATTCGGCTTTATAAAGAACATTAAACATGTTTTGATGGGTCTTTATGCAATTTTTGGCTTTCAACATAATGTTATTTACTTATTATGAAAACAATCAGTTATAGTTATTCATGTTTTACTAAAATAAATAATTGGATTGAAAATTTAATTACTTTATTATAAAAGTAAATAGTACCAGGTAAAATAACTATTTTCACTACTCTAAAAAATTGCATTACAATAAATAATTTTTAATGAAACATCAGTATTTATTGAACTTAAACTGACAACGGCAGGTTTATTCTGCAGTTAATTAGAATCTTCTTTTACAGTACATAAATAATTTATTGACAATAAATTGATCAAACTCTTAAAATAAGATAACATTTACAATTTTAGACAACAGGTATTGTAGACATTCTGTGCTTCATTTCTTTCTTTCAAAGGTTAACAGTTAAATAACAAAGTAAATTGTGAGTGTGAATGGTTGTCTATGTGCGCCTTGCGATTGTCCGGCAACCAGTTCAGGATATACCCTGCCTACCGCCCAAATACTGCTGGGCTAGGCTCCAGTGTGCCCGCTACCCTCGTGGGCATAGAGCATTTCAGAAAAGCCCACAAATAATACCTCTTTATAGAGAAACGGATATTGAATGCTTTCTGGTAGTTTATTGTTCTTCAACTTGCACTTTAGTTGTTCTGTTGGATTTGATGAAATATAGATTTTTATTTTATTTTTCAATGAGTGAGACATTGTGCTCCAGATATCCCACCACATCTTTTTTTATCTTGGACATTTAGCTGACACAATGTATGAAAGAAGTACAGAATTAAGCGGATGATGGAAAATATGAAAGATCCTGCGTATAAGTGAAAAATATGTATGTCTGTAAAAAAAATAATATAAACTTATACTACATAATCACCACAAAATGGCCTCACAGCATGTGTGAAGAAAAATTGACACACACTCATATGAGGTTAGTAATGATTTGTTCCTAGCAAATGCGCATACATGACAGGAATCACCATAATCTGCTGTTTGCCTAAAGAGCGTTACTCACACTGATAGATAGGTTCTGTGTGGGAGCATCTGTGTGCCTGTGTGTTGTTTACTGTAGGGATGAGCATTGCCATAATCCAGAGTGCTGCTGTGGCAACACGAAAAGCATTGGTGGAGGGATGCTAATCACATGGGAAATACAAAGAGGTGAAAAAAGAAGGAACATTTAGGGCAGTACTTAATAACCAAGGAAAGAGGTGAAGGATGTGAGCCAAAAACTATCCAAAGTCTCAAAGATTACCGTATTTTTCGGACTATAAATCGCTCCGGAGTATAAATCGCATCAGCCATAAAATGCACAATAAAGTGAAAAAAAAACCCATATATAAGTCGCACCTGAGTATAAGTCGCACTTTTGGGGCAAATTTATTTGTCAAAATTCAACACCAAGAACAGACACGAACCAGCAACAACAGGCTAAAGGATACGGTATGAGTTATTCAAATATCTATTACATAAATAACACCTGTCGATTAGTCCTCTAGTTATTTTGTTAAATCATGTCAGTTTGAAGACACTGCCAGGACAATCGAGGGCACCTCCGACATCCATTTTTTTCATTGATTTTCATAATATGTATTACTTGTGCCCTCTCTGCATCCATTACAACCTGGTGATCCTGAAAGGGGGATCCTTCCATCTGTGGTCCCTTCTCAAGGTTTCTCATTTTCCCCTGGCAGGGGTTTTGAGTTTTTCCTTGCCCTTTTGAGAGCTTAAGATCAGGGGATGCTTTGAGAATGATTGTCAATTTTTGGCTATGTGAAGCCCTTTGAGACTGTTTGTGATTTAGGGCTATACAAATAAACTTGACTTGTTTGCTGAGTCTTTTTGTTTGCTTTGCTGAATAAACCCTGGTCCAAGCTGTATTTGGTCGCCCTGCTCCATCCAATCCTGTGACAAATGCAAAATCCGAATTTTCATATTCGGTTGGAAATTAATCATATAAAACTACAGGCAGAATGAGTTATATTTCCTATTATATCTGTTTGTCTTTAGTTTATGTAAGGCACCTTGTTTGGTATCTTAAGCCTCGGAAAGAAGTTAAGTTTGTTAATGTCATTTATTACTTTCATTTTGATTATTGTTTACAATGTTTTACAATTATTTTCTGCTACAGAAACAAATGGGAGATAAGGAGCCATGCTCTGCCAATTGCTAAATACATTTCATCATTTGCCATGTCTTTTTCAGTTTGACATCCAGTGGGCCAGCGTCAGAATGTACTGTGGATGGTTAAAATGAAATTTAAAAAGTAGAACATTGAAACAGCAAGATGTTGAAAATGAAAACAAAAAATAGAAAGAAAACGATCAAGGATTAATCAGCATTGTGTGATTGTGTAAAGATGGTATAGTAATGTTTTTTTTTTTTTTTTTTTTTAAACAGAAAAGATACAGCTCTACAGGTTTAAACAATGCACAAATCAGGCAACTGCTTGACACAAATAACTCTTTGATGATAGATTTTGCTTTGGTAATGATATCCCATCAATAATTAAGCAAAGTTTATGAATGCACAGATCGTCTATTGGTGTAACTGGAGTAATGGCATGTGAAGTGAGTCAAGATAATGTATCCAGGGGGATTTATAATTCATTATTTCTCTGTAGCTTTGTAGTGCCAGAAAAGGGAAGGGTAGAAAAGAACAGGGAGCTTGAGGTCTAAGGTGAATGAACTGATTTCTAATACAACTTACCTGCTGGCTTTGTCTGGCAATCTCTCACTGCGCCTTTTATAAGCCTGGGGCATTTCTTTAATCAGGGAGATCAGAGGGACTTACAAATGTCAACTACGTAGTTTATTTAGACACACATTGAATGTGTGCTGAAGGGAGCTGCATGGACAAAGGCTAATACTGTGATGTCGTTCGCAGCCAAGTTTGTTATTATTATTATTGTTATTATTATTATTATTATTAGTAGTAGTAGTAGTAGTAGTGTTAGGAATGGGTGGCTCGGTGGGGCACTGCACGTCTACCTCACTGTTTGTAGGGTGTGGGTTTGATTCCACCTCCAGCCCTCCCTGTGTGGAGTTTGCATGCTTTCCACGTGCCTGCATGGGTTTTCTACGGGGACTCTGGTTTCCTCCCACATCCCAAAAACATGCATGGTAGTCTGATTGAGCACTCCAAATTGCCTGCGAGTGCGGATGGTTGTTCGTTTCCGTGTGCCCTGTGTTTGGCTGGCAACCAGTTCAAGGTGTCCCCCGCCTACTGCCTGATGACTGCTGGGATAGGCTCCAGCACCTCCGTGGGGACAAGCGGCACAATGGATGGATGGATGGATGGATATAATTACTGATAAACAAAATGAAAGCTCCTCAAGAGAAAAATAAAAAACGTTCTATAATCAGGGCACATTGTTTGCTTCAAACAAGTTTTTGCAGACCCTCTGACTTTCATTTGAGCATTCAGACTTTTTGGGTTGTGTAGATAGATTGCTAGGACATGTTTTATGCGCAACCCTCCTCAGATCTCTGTACAGATGTTTGATCAGATTGACGCTGGCTGGATTATTCCAAAACCTTAATCCTCTAGTTAAGTCATACTTTTGTTGATTTGGATGCATGCTTTGGGTCATTGTCATGCTGAAATAGATTTTTCATCAGGTTCAGGTCTGGACGCTGGCTGGATCATTCCAAAACCTTAATCTTTTGGTGAAGTCATACTTTTGTTGATTTGGATGCATGCTTTAGGTGGTTGTCATGCTGAAAGATGAATTTCCTCTTCATCTAAAGTGTTCAAAAAGAAGCCTCAAGCTTTTGTGCTAACACTGAATAGTATTTACCATAATTCCCTCCTCCATGACGAAGGCCCTGGTTCAGCTTTAAGAAAAACAGCTCCAAAGTATGATGCTGCCCACCACTATGCTTCACTATAGGTACAGTGGATGTAAAAGTTTATATGTATGCTGCTGTTTTTCCCAGGTTTTGTTGAAAATATAGAGCACTATGATTAATTTTCAAGGTTTTTTTTCCCACCATAAATGTAACCTGGAACCTATACAACTGACTTTTGGCAAAGGGTAATCTTCATATAGTTTGATCAATAAATCTAAAAACTTCCTCCACTGAATTTCATTTTGGAGAAAAAAAGTATTTTATTGCTATAAGTATTTAAATTGTTGGCAGTTATCAAAGCAATATTTTCTACTGTGGGGGCCCCAGTTCAAGACCATCCACCCCCAACAGCCCACGGACACACGGCTGTGATGTCCTTGAGCAAGACACCTAAATCGTGAAATGCTCCCAGGGTGATCAAGTGGGGGATACTTGATCGCCCTGGGAGCATTTCAGCATTCCTCAGTATGTGCAACTCACAGGGTGTGTTTTCTGTGTCCACTCCTGTGATGGGTCAAGTTTCATGTACATGACAAATAAAGATGATAATGGTTTATTCTTCTTCAATTCTAACTGTGTCTTAATGTCTCGATAGCTCTTTTTTTTCCTTCTGAATTTGTTCATTTAAAAATGGTCCTTCTGAGTAGAAATGAGTGTGTCCGACAAATAAAGATGATAATGGTTTATTCTTCAATTTTAAATGTATCTTAATGTCTCGATAGCTCTTTTTTTTTCCTTCTAAATTTGTTCCTTCAAAAATGGTCCTTCTAAGTAGTAATGGGTGAACGAAGTTTCAAATTTGCTTCATAAACCAGGTATATTTTTTGTCTCCTGTAGATGGATAAAGGGGATTAAAAAATGTAAAGTCCAATGTGCTTTCAACCCAATGGTGAGCAGAAAGTATCATCTTGATGGCTCAATAAACACAAGAACTGGTTCATGAAACTTCATTTTTCCCATCACTAATTCTAAGACCCTCGAGATGTCTTTACCTAAAATGCTATTATATCAATAACAGGTAGGTGCAAAAGTGAAACCTGTATGTGTATATATAATCCTTTTTGGGATTTTTTTTTACATTTTGAACTTATTTGAGGTTTACTACACATGTAAGTGGAAGGCGTGTTAAAATAATATTTTGCAAATTTCTTGAGCTTCCGTAAAAAAAAAAAAAAAAAAACTGGAGTTTTAAACAGATACTTTAGCAACTTTGGAATGAATTCCATACTTTAATATGGTTATGCGCCTATAGCGTATCACTCCATGAAAGATGCCAACTGAGTTCTGCCCTAATTACTCTGCATTGCTCAGAAGATCCTGGCATGAGTTCACAGAAGTACATAAAGAAAAGGAATAAGTCAGAGGGCTTGCAGAGACTAAATACACAAAAGACAGAGAATTTTTGGATCTCATGATGCGAAACTGCACAGAATCAAGAGGAGAATCAAGATCCCCTGGTTGTTATTTAATGAGGGATTGATCTTATCCATTCAGGGTAGGCGGGATGGTGCACCTTTTGTCATGCCCAGTGATGAAACGGCCTTAGAAGTCAAGTAAAGTTGGTTAAACAAAGAGAAGGAGGGCAACTTGCAAATAACAAGGGAGGTTAAGATTATAAGAAAATGGAGCAGAGGAAAAATAACAGAAAGAAAAGCAACAGAGTGGTGGGAATTCTTTATTTAGTTACCTGAGCACAAAAATTCCATATGAGCACAAGATGCTGGATAATTTGTAAATTTAGGAATGTTTAAGTTGAGGAATAAAGGAGTTCATGGATGTTATATCTATACAAAACATAGAAAAACTAGTAACCTAGTCAGTCCTCTTTGTGTTTATTATATCTTTAATCCAGTTCAGTTAAATGTTCAATTGTGGACAATTCTGAGTTAAGGCCAATCTGAAGCAGCATTATTGTAACTACAGAAATAGGACCTGATACAAAGGAAAGAAGAAAAATGAGCTGTATTAAATGTCAGACTCCAGATCAGAAGGTTTTATACTGTCTGCAAGCAGGATTACGGAAGAGAAGAAAAGGGAGGGGAAAAGAAGGAAAAACATATCCTCATAAGGCAGACATTTGTTCTGTTATCACCTGAATGTTTTGCATCTATGTGTCATGACGTTAATGAGCTGTATCTTATGTGTAATGGAAAATTACCAAGCTGTGTGTCCCGTGTCTGTGCGTTGATGGAGCAACTATGTTTGTATAAATTAATAAGAGTATTTACACATTGCTGTTGCTCCCTCTTCAATTACCATGTGTAAAGAACTATGTGATAACCCAATCTTACTTTTTCAGTGTGTGTGCGCGTGTGCGTGTTTGTTTGTGTGTGCGTGTGCGCATGTGCGTGTGCGTGCATGCGCGTCCGTGCGTGCGTGCGTGATGGCATACCGAATATCCACGTTGCACATTCACCAAAACAAACCAACAACAAAATAGCAAACACCAACAACAAAAGCTGTGTAGCGGAACAAAAGACAACCAAAAAAAGCCATCAAGACACCCGCCTCAGCAGGCCCCCACTGTGATTAATGAAAACAAATATTGAGAGAGAGTGGAGCAGAGGCGCAGAGAAACAGCACAAACAATGGAGCAGACAGCAGAATGCATTCAGGGCTCGTTGATGGCCCTCTAGTGCAGAGTGAAAATAATGGGTGGGGAGAGAAAGTGGGATTGGAGAGAGGGCAAGAAGAAGGAAGGAAGAGGAAACGAGAGCACTAATGCAAAATCCATTCTTCCTTAAAACATGAACATGCAGTCGCACACACTCACACCAGCCAGGTTTCAAAGCTTTAGTGAGGAAAGGGTGTCTGCGCTTATGTCCGCTACACCGAGTGTCACAATCACTCATACCTGAATTGATTTCTTCAAAAGGCAATACATATTGCAGATATGACTTATTGTCATGGAGATCAGTCTTTCAAAATGCATTACAGTTTTTTGGTCGTAAATTTGCATTTTAATCTTCATTTTCTCCTTTGCGATTGATATACAAATGTGGCAAATTCTGTTGTACGATTTTTACAAGGATTCGTGGAGTTTGATTTTTTTTTTCATGAACCCATGTCATTATAGTTAAAATAGCATTATACTGTATGTTAATAAATGGTTGAAATCTAGCATGACCCCAAATGCAACCAATGAGTGGGAAGAACGTAGCGAAGAGATGTGACATGCTATGTCAATAAATGGGGAAAAAAAGCACATGTAGAATATGTAACATGTAAATAATGCATAAAATGAGAATTTTTCTGTTGAATACGGATGATAAAACCCTGGACTGTACAACCAACTGGTCTGTAGCGCATGGTTTGGAAAAATTAGTCTCTATCCTCAAAAATTTTACTCAACATAAGTTCAATGATTTATTAAAAGTCAACCTCTGGGTGGGATTTATTTTTGTTGTTTAATAGTATCATATCTACCTTTAATTTTTTTAGCTTGTAATATCTGTTTCTGCTAACATTTAAAGAATATACAAAGTAAACACTAACATACTTATGTACATAAAGAAGAATCAACTTTAATCTCTTGATCTATCCTTCTACTTAAATGTAAGTATTACGTATATGTTTCATCTATTTCAGTTATTTTGTCTGGGTTTTTTTTAACCATAATAACCTTGCTATGCAAATTGCACCTGTGCGTTTTTGATCCGATTCTTCAGCATTAGGAATTGAATCTGCCGCTGTTATTCTTGTCTAGTTATCTGAGTCCACATTTTGAAGCTTTACTTTTTGAGCCCCTCTTCTCCATGCAGTCTGTGCATGAGGTAAGACAAATACAAGGCTTGAAGTGAATCAGTGGAACTTCCTTTGTGACAGTCCCCAAACAAACACAGCCAGCCAGATAGGGATCATGGAGCAAATTTAGTCATGAGGGAATGGGAGGATGTAGGAGCAGGGACTGAGCCAACAGAGTGATCCTGCTTTTGGACAGAAGGCTCCATTTGATGGTTTGTGTGAGTCCCACTCTGTATCATTACAGTCTAATCTCTAGGCAGGCAAGTTATGGACCTTCACAACTGCCACCTCAGATGGAATATATACAATTAAAGTATATCTTGTGTTCAACTTTGGCGCGTTTAGCCTCCTTGTTGATTGTTCCACCTGTCACTCTTCCTCTCTGTTTACATGTTCTCTCTCACTTCCTTTTACCCCACCTGCTCTCACTACCTTTTGCCCCTCCTGACAGGCATGGGGTAAAGGAACTGTAAATTAGGACCATCCCATTTTCCACCCATCATCCTCTCAGCATTTGATGTGATCTTTCACCTATGAGGTCAAAAGGTAATATGTGTAAAGCAGTCAGTGGTATGGTCAGAATAATCAATCACTGCATGTTGCAATATTACAGGAAAAACAAGATGCTATAAATATTGCTCTCAAATTATCCTCAACACAGACACTCTTTAATTGTATGGGTTGAAACACATAGCAACAGATATCTTGCTGATGATTGTTGGATTCACAAGAATTACCAAACATTTCATGCTCACGTCACACTTGTTAATCTAACAATCTTAATCTATTTCAGAGATAACAAAATTGTAAGAGTCACAATTTTCACAAACAGCTTGAGATGGTTTTTATCAGCATCTACAGTATGTGATCATGAACGGACAAATAGGCAGAGGTTAGCCAAAAAATTAGCCAAGAACTGCTCTTTGGTAAGAATACCGTATTTTCCGCACCATAAGTGTTAAAAGGTGCAGACTCAATTGCGGGTGCTATTCTGTACTTAATCCACACACAAGGTGCACCGCGTTATAGGGCGCATGCAAAACGTAACGGGAGCAAGACGGTGAGCTTGGTTGTACTTGATTCTACGATTTAACCATGTACTGAACTGTACTCACATTATTGTTAATCGATTGTCATACGTAAATCCATCAAAGTCCTTACGTATCTTCTTTATCCGAACGTAACACATCGTGTTTGCTGATCGCTGTCTACATAATACCGCCACACAACATTTACAGAGTTTGGAATTTGGTCCACACAAAAGGTGCACCTTAATAAAAGGTGCACTTTTGTTTTTTTCAGAAAATGTAAGGCTTTTAAGTGCACCTTATGATGCGGAAAATACTGTAGGTACTTTAGTATGACTCAAATAAAAGTAAAAAGTAGTCCTACAAATAATTACTTGAGTAAGACTCAACAATTGCTCAATGATAAAAAAACAAAACAAAAAAAACATCATGTAGTATCCTGTGTAGCTTCAGATATCCTGAGGTGGGCAGATGGACAAAGCGGTCCTGATGGGGTGGGTTTTATAGTCCATCCTTGTAATCGTCCCTACCTGGCTCAAGTGCCAACTAAACACTGTCCGCCATTTTCTACAGTCCCTAAAACTTTTTAGAGTTTTAAAAAAGTCTCCTTTCACCAGTGGATTAGAGGCATACATAACGCCACACACGTTTATTGTAAGCTAAATTGGTCAATCCAAAATCAGCTGTAGCGTCCATTAACGAACATAGAGACTGAGCACGCGTCAGTTCTCCTGCATGTCCTTTTTAGATCGGCTTCAATTCCAAGAACCGACTCACAATTGTAGGCACACATTCACGCTCTGCGCCGCTCCTCACTCCTCATCCTCAACTCCACGAGCCATCCATCCAGCCGCACCAATACCGATTGTTCCAACTCTGCTGACACATCCACGTAACAAAACGGAGCCATGAAAAATGCTGCCCACCAAAGGCACAAAAAACACCAATGCCCCGTGGCCGCAACAGTCAAGTAGCGCGAACATTGCTGCCCCCCCAAAAAAAGCAGTTCTGCCACACGCGCACTGCCATGAAAGCCAAAACATCAAGCACACATTTTGCTGCTTTGAAGAATGTCATTGCCAAAACACTGAAAAAGTCCACAAATGATCCATGCATAGGAGAAAAAACAACCCATAACAAACAAATTACAAAAACAACTGAGCTCTTGAAGACAACTGTTACTTCGGCACTATGTTGGGAAAAAACAAAAAACAAAGATATGATGCTCGTCCCATCCTTGGTTCGGATCAACAAAACTCAAAGTAACGGAGAACAACTAGTATTCTCTGTTTTTTAAGTCACACAAGTAGATTTTTACCAAATGTTCCTGAAACAAATGTAACCCACCTCTCCAAATAAGATTAAAAAACAAACAGTAAAGACAACTGCCCGTATAATGCAATATAATGTAGTTCTACTCCCATAACAATAAATATGGACTGTTACCTCATTGTCAATCACCGCAGCGTATTATTATCTTTGTGAAGGTAGTGTTCTTTTTCCGCATTTATTAGACTGTGAAATATGTCAATTGTAAGTGAAGATATTTTTGTAGTCTTTTCTTGTTCTCTTCTGTGGGAAATACACTGACTCCAACGTTTTTTTTTTTTAATCCATTCTGTCAATACATATTGGAGAACACAAGTTTTATTTTTTTCCAAAAGAGATTATTAAAATGACAAAGACAGAGAGACCTCTGAGGGAAGCTAAAAATTACAGGTGAAGTGATACGTTCTAAAATTATCCAACTCTTTTATATTGCACATCTGAAGAATTCATGCTCATGTTTAATTCCCAAGTTCGGATGACGAATGTCTACTCCGAGCACCTGAAGATTAACAGAATTTTACCAGGTGCTCTCTGTCTTTTTATAACACACTCCTGCTATTTAAACGCTCGACTGTCTGACTGTCGTCTTACAGCGCGAGGTCATTTAGAGGAACTCAGAACTCGCGGATTTGCATAGCATCATTTGACAAATGCCACCTGACACAAAACTTTAAATATCTTGTGCATTTATAAATTCAATCCATTTTAAAATTACCTAATATGCTTATGCTTTTTGCAAGTCGCTTTGGTGCATTAGGACAAAGCAAATTTTGAGTGATGTAAAGGCATATTTAGATTTCACACTCCAATAACATCAAGTAATCAAAGCCAGCGGTGGAGCTGTGCCGAGGCATCAGACCAAGACTGAGTGATGCTGCCTTGGCCCTCACTCTTAACACCTGTCTCTGAATGGGTACATCAATCCTTGTTTCACCACCTGCCTGACCTTCAACACTGGCATACCTAAACGTGTACACATGCAAGAAGTACACTAACACAGCATGCATACATTTACAAGTCTGTTGACAAGCGTCAAGTGGGTAAAGAGTATATGACTATATTAAGAGACAGACAGGAAAAGCAAGGGGAGTGGCTGGGTATAACTAATAAATAATGCAGCATAACATAACCTCACTCTTTAGTGTAAAGAACAAACATGATTAATGGTCTTTGATTAAAAAAATATATATAAGTATTTTTTATAAGAAATTAAGAAATGTATCATCATGGGGACACTGCATCTGTCTTTCTTTGTGTCTGTTTAGTGAGCTGATTAAGACAGGTTTGGCTGAACTTGAACTTGAGCTTACTTTTACAAATGCCTTTCATAATATAAATGTTTTTTGAAAATTTAGGTGTTTGAAATTATGATTGGAAGGTGATAATTTTGGTTATATGCTCCATGTATAGAGATCAATGCACCAGATCCACTTAACATAAATTAATTCAATTGGGTATTGTATTCTAATGTTCTCTTTATCTGTCAAGATCCTTGAAAAGAAGGATTACCGCTTACTCCAAGTTAAGCAAAAAAAAAAAAAAAATTGAAAGAGATGAGATTATTGAAAGGAAGGCCAATGAGATCAGGGAGAATGCAAACAAAGCAAGGATTATGTTTGTCTTTTGGTGGTTTGACAACTGAAATTCATGTTGATGTCAAATATATATATATATATACACATACCAGCTGGGATAGGCTTCCAACACGCTCGTTACCCTTGTGAGAAGAAGTGGTTCAGAGGATGGATGGATGGATGGATGGATGGATGGATGGATGGATGGATGGATGGATGGATGGATGGATGGATGGATGGATGGATGGATGGATGGATGGATGGATGGATGGATGGATGGATGGATGGATGGATGGATGGATGGATGGATGGATGGATGGATGGATGGATGGATGGATGGATGGATGGATGGATGGATGGATGGATGGATGGATGGATGGATGGATGGATGGATGGATGGATGGATGGAATCAATTCACTTCTCTTACTTGATGTCAAGTGGCCCACACTTTTGTGGGGTTAAACTGCAGCTCCCCACTTGAAAGGCGCTTGGACAAAAGGACTTGAACTGGACTTCACTCAGTGATCATGACTGTTTTTTCTTCCTTGTCTTTGTTTTATTTTTGATTATCTTCAGCCAAACACAGCCAAACACAGCCAACACAGGTGAAAAACCTTAAAATAAACACAAATAGATGGTCAAACTCCAAACCATAATTAAGCAATACAACCCAAAATCAAATACTCAAGTTTTAAATACTAAGTCAGAATGACTTAGCCAAACAGCTTTCAACCCTGGTAAGTACACACAAACATTTTTCCCGCTTTATTTTTTTAGCTTTTACTGTTTAAAATACACCACATAATTTACCACAATTTCACTATAATGTTTAGCATAACCATAACCCATACATATTAATTTCCAAAGCCACCCAGTGTGAGCTGTAGCCCCATATTCAAATGTCCAAAGGCTCACCGGCTCCTTCTTTTGTTTCGTTTACCAAGCTTTCCGCTACAGTCCTGCCCTTTGGAAATGCTGCCTTGTCCAAATCATAGCAGGTTACCCTGAGCTCCAACACTCTCCCTCTTAATCAACCCCCACCTGGTGCTCTCAACAACCGTAACCCTGCCTCCTTCAGTGCGGCTGAGACACACCCAGGCAGAGAGGGTGCGGCTTGCAACTCATCTCAACACTTAATAAGTATCAATAATCACATCAAATATGCTTTTTAAAATATATTAGTACGTGGTTTGAGTTACTGACTACATTAAACTTAAATCATGGTTTCCTCAAAGCTTCTGAGTTTAATCGGGTTTTACTATGTCACTTTGGCTGGGTCCAAACTAGCAATATGTTACTCTTATTTATGAAAGCGTGCATAGAAATTGTATGCATGCCATTTTCAGCATGTGTGTACAAAACTATTCAGACTTACAAAAGTATGGATATGTACCCCTGCACACAATCTTATTTACGTATATAAATCACAGTCCACCTGGATTTGTGGCCTGAAGGTATGCCTCATACTGTACTGATTAAATGCCTACATTCATCTATAAAAGGTTAATGCAAAGCATCTCATGAATGAAAATAAATATCAATCGAGCTTTTCATCAATGGCACTATTCCCAATGTGGAGAAAAAAAACACAAATATTGAGTGACGGATGTGACAGATTGCTTGAGGGGAGGATGTGTGACATGCGATCAAAAATTGTTTGAATAAAATATTGCAACTTACAACATGCATGCGATGTTGAATGCCGTAACTGTCGCAAAATATAGAAATGGACAAAATCCCAGCGGGCATCAGAGGTCAATTCAACATCTGTATGACATCAAACATTGATGTTTGATGTTATACATCAGACATTGATGTTTGATGTCATATTAATGCTAAATCGACAACAGATGCCCACTGGAATGGCTGGCTATAAAGGTGCAAGGAAAATTTGAAGCACATGTGTCACAGGAGAGAGAAATAAATGTCAAGTCCGGTAATATTAATGATTTTTCAAATGGAGCGCTTATGTGTGCAATCAATTGCACTGATCAATGTTCTGAGTGAAACATGTTGAAATGACTATTAAGGCCAAGTGGTATTGAACATATGCCAGACAGCAGAACCTGACTTCCAGAATGAGTGCACTTTACAGGAATAACATTAATTCCATCATGCCCAAATAATTTTGCGACACTTCTATCCGAAGATAATGTTTGAGCACGGTTGTTACAACAGTGTGTTATCATTTTCCATGATTGATGATAATGATAATAATTTTCTAGTTAATGCACTCTGTTAATGTCATGGCTTGAGTGCATTGATTAAATAGAGAGCTGACTGAAAATAAAGCAATGCATTTCGCTTGGCTTTTTTGTTTGGGGGCATAAGTAACCTTTTACAAATGAAACTTCTGGTTTGGACAAAGTCATTTGGTCCATGCATCATAACTTTGGTTGTCAATTTTCTTACTAACAGTGATTAACGTTGGCAAAGGTTGTCCAAAGGCAATGCTTTGCTTGTGACATGTTCTTCCAAATCAGATTTTAAATCGTCTGAATGCACTCACTGGATTTGTGTATACTACTGTTACCAACTTAGATGCACCAAATACTTTCTAAATTATATTTTAAATAGTGTCCACAGTGATTCAGTTGCGCAAATTGCTAGAGATATACTGTATGCAAACTTGGTAGTTTCAATACGTCATATATGTCACTGTAACATTGGCTTTGGCTGTGGCTTTGGTCTGTGAAGCTTTTACTTTTCAGCTGAGCTGACCCGAAGCACTGCAGAGTTTATTTGTAATCCGCTCAACTCTTTAAGTTGTCTCAGTCTGCTTGCTTGGTGTGAACCAGAGTTTGGATGATAATGTTCGTACTTGATTAACCACGCTATCCAACAAATCATACCAGTCCTTCTCTTAAACCAAACATCAAAATATAAAACCGACAACTGATAGTAGGTTAGTTTGAAGGTTGGATCACAATATTTGGTTATTTTGTTCTTTCCTTCAGCATTGTTTTGGGTTAGGATAGTGATTATTTTATTCATGCATTATAAAATGCCTGTATTAAAAGTAAAATAGAGATCTTAATAGCATATATTCACGTATTTTGTCCATATTAAATATTGCATTTTTGTCATACATCTGCTCAGGGAGTGTATGGTCCTATGTGGCCCATCAGTAGCACTGATGAAAAATGGTGGCCCCTCCAGCATTTAAATTGCCCATCCCTGAGGCCGATACTACAATTGAGGATCATGGGAAATCCCAACCCGGGCACAGTGATGGTATGACTACATAACAATATTTTCATTTTTCAAATGCAGAATTGTTTACACCAACATACCTTTGTGATACACTTTGAGAAATCAGCGGCAGAGTACTATCATCATTACAAACAGGTATGTAATGATCAACACATTAATACTCATTTATTTTCAAGAAGTGTGTGACTTATGTATTTTCAGTCACCCCCCCCATAAGAACCCCACCCTAGCAATATCGCTTTAAAGTCGCTGTGTATATTATTGGTCGGAGAGAGCAAAAAAAGTTCATTATGATGACAAACAGAAATTCTCATCTCCATCTTGTTCAGTCTGACTTCCATTAGTATGACAATTTCATTAAACAAACAATGTACAAAATCATTTCCTCGATTTGGCTGGTTCCAAGAAATTAACAGCAACATGGAAGTCATGCATAATGAATGTGAACATTTGCCATCTACAAGTCTCCCACAGCCAAACATTAATTCCATCCTACTCAGGCTGTGGAATGGAGAGGAGGACAAATGGAGCAAGGAGAAAGAACGATGAAGTAAATTGAAAGTAAAACCATTGCGGTGGTCCGACTGGTTTATATAAAGATATTAAATAGCGTTTTTTTTATTTTTTATTATTAAAACAGATAAAGCCATCCTTAAGAATTACAATCATGATTTGATTTACATTTGGATCAAGGGAGGGGAAGAAAAACTAAATTATGTACAGTATAATTCAAACCTTTCTCGAGAAATATATTAACAGTCAACCAGTTAGAGTCCTTCTCAGCAAAATTGCTGACTTTCCTGAGGCAACAGCAGTTAACAATTATTTTGCTGACAGTTATGTGGGCAGACAGGAGAAAACCTTTCCGTTTCCACTGTATAAATTATACAACATGAGTATTATATTTGCAGGAGCATCAGCATGTGTAAGTTGATTTAAGTTGTCAACTAGTCAAGTTGCTTCCGTTAAACCATTGATCAAAGAATGAGAATTTAGAGTGACATGGCATAAACATTTAGCGTCAACAAATTCTTTAAGCATTGGATGGATGGATGGATGGATGGATGGATGGATGGATGGATGGATGGATGGATGGATGGATGGATGGATGGATGGATGGATGGATGGATGGATGGATGGATGGATGGATGGATATAATATATATTTTAACACAACAAAATGCTAATGGTAACATTTTAAGGGAGTGGAGAAAAATACACATCCTTCACGACGGGTGATTTATTACCCAGTCCGACAGGGTCATACATTCATTTTGCTCTTTATAAAACGGGCCCGTTATTTCTGCATGCATAAATAAAACATAGAGACAGACACACACACATGGACACAAGCAAATTCATAGGCATACACACACTTTCACACTTTGCTTGTATTGGGGAAAATGTCACTGTGTCCGGAGGATGTTTATCTGTCTCGGACAGATTTGACGGCTTGACGGCCCACTGCGGCTTCATCCCATTTTCCATGATGCAAAGGGTTAGTGTTCCTGCATGTGTATATTTTTGATAATAATGTGTGTTGTCTTTGACTGATGCGGAACTATGGGAGATGCCAGCGCGCTGCACGGGCCTCAATCAGACACATAGGTTGTGACACTGGCGAGCGAGCGGTGTGACAGGCATTTGACGGGGCAGAGCTGCTCCTAAATGATGTCTTAGGCTCCATTACCCTGCCAAAACACTTGACAAGCCATCTCCCATTTCCCCTTCATGCTTGCAGAGGCCTTTTCCTATTTACAAATGATGCACTCATTGTCCTTTACCTTTCGCTCAGCATGCATTAATCGCACATTGGGGCAAGCTCACATGAACACAGACAGGTCAAAGAAAGATGCTGAGCGGTTTGTTTGGAGAAGGCCAGTAGCTGTAGTGATTATTATGAAGGAAGCATCACTTCTTAGTATTTACACTGTCACTCTAGTCTTCCATGTTTTGACACCAGTCGCCTCCAAAAAGTGAGAGCATTTGTCAAGAACTACTTTGAAGGGTGCTGTGTTGGAGGTGACCCAAGATAAGTAAAGCCGTGGCTAAGATGAGCAAAGGGGGGAGCTCCGCAGTGACGGGAGCACTCATTAGAGTATAGACCTCCGCCAAGGCATAAAATAGAACATGGACCATAATACAGCTGAGACCGACCATACTGCTTACCCCCTAATTTTTAGTCTTTGGATATTGAAATGAAATAATACAATTATATTGCTTACGTACTGGTTGGCCGATTGAGCACTCCAACTTATCCCTAGGTGTGAGTGCGACGGTGGATGGTTGTTTGTCTCTGTGTGCCCTGCGATTGGCTCGCAACCGATTCAGGGTGTCCCTTGCCTACTGCCCGATGACCACTGGGATAGGCTCCAGCACGCCCGCGACCCCCGTGGGGACAAAGCAGTACAGAAAATGGATGGATGATTATTGTTATTATTTTCATTCAATATGAATCTTCTTGTCTCACACATTGAAAATCCGTATACGTATGTCTTACCAAATGTAACAGAAACATAAGAGGAAATACAATAAAATAGAAGAAGCATTTTAGCATCAAAAGTACCATCAATACTTTTCAGTGTTTTATGGTCAATTTTTTTATTTGCATCCCCAGCTCTACACTAAAATGTGTTAGATTATTTCACACTACAAACCTGTTTACAAATTATTTGTGACTATTTGTGTCAGTAGTATTAAATTATTCAGATGAAAATGTATCCTCTTCAGTCACATTTTATGTGAAGCAAAGATAGAGATTTTGAAACACTACATTCAGGTCATTGAACCTTGACCATAAAAGAAGCAGCCATCTTCAACTGACTCATTAAATACACGCATCTTTCCAGCTAACAAAAAAATGATAACAGAAAACTCTACCCCCACATGTACACATGCTTTGAAATGAAGAGGGAAAAATCAAAAACAAAACACAATTGTAACGGTCTCCCGCTACTTGCTTCATATCTCATGAAAGCTTTCATGTCTGCCAATTTGCAGAAGCAAAACTTTGTATTAGCCTCTGCTAATGGGCATTGTGAAGTGTGTGTCGCTCGATAGTGTGTTCATATAGGCCGTGAGCTACTAATCGGTAGGCCACTTTAGCACTCGCGATTGTGGTTACATTTGCACCATTTCCTCTCCTGTCTCTGCACTCCTGTAGTTGTTGGTGTGTTTCATTTTTAGTCGGGGGTGCATGTAAACAAGGATTTCAATTTCCACCCTAAATAAATACTCATTTACAAAATATGTGATGGGTGAATACAATCTTTGTGATTCATGGAATTGTTAACAGAATGAGCTAGTTTTTCCAAGGGCGGCAAACAACATACATTACTGTATATATAAAAAGTCTGCACACCCTGTTAAATGTTCAGATTTATGTGAAAACCAAATCACTTTTAAAACCATTGATAGGACTTATTTTATACAAGTCAATTGTAACTGGGTATGAGCTGGCATTCCAGCCTCCCTTTTCCCCTTTTTCTCTTTTCGCATTTCCTAAATAAACAGTCCGTGTTGACTGGTTCTCCTGTCCGTTAGTGACAGGCGGGCTCCCCGCTTGTCCGCAGTGATGTACATTGCTCAGAGGCACGTCCTGCGCTACCAGCGTGTATTTAAACATAGTTCTACTATCACTTATAAAACCGCAAAGAGGCGCATTCGCAAAAGGTGAAGCGCAAAGTGGCGAGGGATCACTGTACAGTAGTTCGGAGGTGTTGGATGCACTCCTCACTGTTTTTTGACACCACATTTAAAAACACAATCAAACACGTAAATTGCTTGATTGCTAGCTGCTTTAAGGACAATGCTCGTATATTGCATTATGCATGTAGTGACATTTTACTCAAAAGGATGCTTTCTTAAAGCAGCTCTGAAACTGAAACAAAGGCAATAGGAGCGGGAGCGGTAACATCAGGAAGTGTAATGGTTAAGACCCTGTAAAATGATGGTGGGGTGGGGACTTGGGTCAGATGAAAATAGTTTCAAGAATTGTGATATTGGGAACTCTTAGTCCTTTGGATATATGAGCATATGTTTTTAGCTGAATGGTTGTATGAAAAACTCAAGCCTATTAATGTAAAGTATGTGTACGTGTGTTTTTATCCGAACACTATATATCAGGGGTGGCCAACCAGTCAGAGACTAAGAGCCACATTTTTTACTGTTACCGCAAAGAGCCACATCATACATATGAGCACACATGAACATCACCCCATCCCTTCCTCTTACACACACACACACACACACACACACACACACACACACACACACACACACACACATTAACACACACACACCATTCGTTTTAGTTTGTCGTTTTCAGGAGACAAGATTTCAACAACGTCACCGAGGCATTTTTTTAACAAACTCCCCTTCATTGTATGTTTTTTTACTCCGTGCAATGTTCCAAGCCAGTTGATACGATGCAAGCGTGACAGTCTCTGAGTGCTTCGTAATTTTTTGGAAAAACTGTACCTGTTTTTCTGCCTGACTTTTCAAAGTGTCCAACTTGCGCTTGCAAGTATTCATTTTTTTTCCAATGAAGATGTACTGGCCATAGGTCACAGCAATGGTAGAAAAAAATTAAAATAATTTATCTTGATCGAGTTTGTTTGTATGACAAAACCCTGACATTTAAAAAGGGATGTGTTCTGTGTATATTGTTTTATATCATCTGTACAACAAATGAAAATTATTTCATTACTATAAAGGAGATTGAAGAACAGCAGTGAAAGAGCAAAGAGGTGGCAGTACTAGCAACAGTAATTTTCTCAACCGAGTTGTTGTTGACTCTTAATTGTGGCAGTGCCTGCGGTGTCGGTGGTTTGAATGAGCTCTGATTGAATGAAAATGAAATTACTTTGTTTTGCTGTCCACCTAACGCAGCGTGGGTCTCGGTAAACACTGGCTCTTGTCAGTTCATGCTTCACAATGTGTAGTGTACTCAATATCATTTCAAGCAATCACAAATTGAAATCAAAAGCAAGAGAGAGAAATTTCTTCACCACAAGCCTTGTTTAAATTGGCACCTCCTGGGCATGTGAAACATGGCTATGCTGTGATTTTGTGTGCAGGTGTACTAGGCTTAGGGAGGATGCCTTTACATGTATGCAGAGCTGGGGAAAAGTGGGGTAGGATTGGGCCCACATTTAAAAAGGAAAATTGCATGAGCCAGCGTACTACAAGAGGCACATGCTGAATTTGGAAATCACAATGTTTGTTTGTACGTTTGTTTTAATGCCAAGAGGCCTCCAGCCGTGCAACCACCTCAGGGGAGACATCCTGATAACACAAACTCATGCGGAGCTCACTGTCCCAGCAGACAGGAAAAACAAAAGACAAGGTTTTATCTGCATTTATCTCTTCAAACACTTTATAACCTTCCTAATTGTTTACAAAGGGGCTTAGTAGAATACCTCGCCCATCTATTATGAATTTGGTGTGTGCTTTTGACACTCACGTTTGCTATCACCCCACAGTCATTGTTCTTCTGAATTAAATTAAGTTTTAATAACAATGTGTACCGGGTGCAGCCTAAAAAGATATGGCTTAAGATTAGGAAATAATGAGCTGCATTTCACTCTTTTCTTAAGCCATCCTCATTTGAAAGCCATCATTGGATCTTAAACAGCATTACATTTGTTAAGGTTGGGCACCCATGTCTGGCTTGGAAATAAGCGGGTTTCTAAACTATTTTCTAATTCAAAGATTACGCGTTCCCTTTGGACCTTTATTCTTGCTCGCTATTTCACCAACTGCACCCACCTTTGCCTTCCCCCCAGACTCTGTGTGTTTTCAATCTGTCCATTGCAACACTCCGGCTTTGATCTTCTCACCTAAACCCACTCATCCCCACCCCTTCAGCCGCCCTTGCTTCCCCACCCCCACCCTTTCTAACGCTACTCATATCTAATAACGCCCATATCCATCTCCATTCCTCTTATCCCATTTCTCCCTTCCTCCCTCTCCTCCCCATCTTCTCTCTCGGTGGCCGACTTCTGCAACGCCTCGGCCATGCATACGAAATACCGATTGCTCTCAAGGTACTTATTAGTGCAGTACTTTTAATTACTGTTTCTACATCGATCGGCTGCTGAAGTATGGTTGGTCTCTTTCGTCCGGTTGCCCTGGTGATGGATCACTTCGAGGGTATCCACAGTGGTCATCAGCGGCACTTGCATACAGATTTCTCAGGCCCCAGGCAGAGCAAGTCCACCCATGATCTTGACAGTGCAGCAGTTTACCTGTTGAAATGTTTTTCTTTAAACCTTACGATTATATTTTTAAATGAAATGAAATTTAATTGTTTGAATCTCATAATGAGCGGCAGAGAGAGTACAATAAAAACAACAAGAAAAGTGAATAAGTGAGCGGCGGAAGCGAGAGAAGCTCGCAAGGGGTGGAAAGAGGCTCATTTTTACAAATGCCAGGTTATGCAAGTTAGCATCTCTATAAGTCCCAATTGAGTTTAAATGCAGTAAAAGAATACTACATTTTTTAACCGTTAACAGTCCCAGGTGTGATTCTGCTGATTTGCATAGCACTGCCGTGGCTCAAAATAGTAAGTATCCATATTCAATCACAGGATGCTGTGTGACACCCGCATTGTTGATCCTGAAGGCCCGGGCAGATTTCCTACAGCCTGGCATCATAAAATAGCTGAATTCTGATTGGATAAAAACTCTAACCTAAAAACAACAGCACTGGAAGGAGCATAATATGACATGACATATTTAGGAGAAGTAACTTAAAAATTGCATTAACCTTTATCATAATTGTGATCATGATTTCTGGTTATGTTTGGCCAGCAGAAAAGGCCTTGCTGGCCCTGACAAAAATGGTGTGAGTTCCTTCATTACAATTCACACTTTTATTGGTGTCTTTAATTTGAATCCTACTGACAGAGAAGTGAAAAGTCTATATTCTATATCATCAAGTGAGCCTGCACTGCTTGGTGGACTAGAATGAGTGAGTGTGTATTTTATTTATTTTAAATATCTGAAACAGAATATGGTATACAACTATACGATCATTTTAGCTAGTTTGATAGTTGCAAGTGAACTTATGAAATTGAAAGGGTGAACTATGGATCATTCAAACTGCACTCTCATTTTTAAGCAACTAAAATTGTGTGAAATTTACTCGTGACTCAGTGCATCAGAAATACAGGTAAGAAAAAATAAAATGTCAAATATCAAAATGCTCATAAAAGCTTGCATAAAAGAAAGTTTTTAAAAAGGAATTCAATGACTTCCAGTATGAGTCTTACAAGAGATGGGACATACAAACATAAAAGTATCAATAGGCTTGGGTGAAATGATTTCAAGAAACTTTGTCGCTATTTTGACAAGCTTTGCACTCAGTTGGCACCTTTCAGCGCCCTTCCAATAGCTTACAAAGACAGAGCAATGACCTTCCACCCTCGCTAACTCAAGAGAATTTACCTGCTGTAGTTTGTGCGTAATTTTATTGCCTGTCCTGTTGTCTAACCTAGCTCGTGGTGCCGTGATAGCTTGGCATTACTTTGATTAAACCATGGAAAGAAAAAAGGAGAGCTGAGTGGAGAGGGAGCTTGACGACAAATTGTGTAGACAGAGGTAACAAAAATGTGTGTCACAGAGGGCAAAAGCACTTATTGGTATTAAAGGGTAAACTTTCAAAGGCATCCATCTGAAGTGTAAAGAAAGAAAACTTTCAATTCAAAGTTACTTTGGTCTTTGACTTCATGTCCAGGAGACAAATGACTACCGTGGTGTTCTCTTTTTCATAAGAAAATGAAACCCGGAAAAACATGTGCCTTTTGGCTTGAGCCCGGGGTCATTGAGGAGCAAATAAATTAACACACACGTTTGCATATTGGGAAGCTGTTGCCTCCAGGCCAGCATCTGCTCATATTTAGCAAGATTGAGGGGCTTCTTTCATAGTCAAGCCCCCAGACTCATAGCCAATGAATCAGCCCAAGAGGTCACATCGCCAGTTCTTATGTAATGATACTTACTGCTCGGGTGCCAGCCACAGTTTCAAGTCACAGACAAAAATATTACACAACGAAATGTAACATGAGGTAATGACACAAAGGGACGGATTTACTGAGATGCCAAATGGTTGGCATGTTGCTTGTGACAGGATATTTTTAAGACCGTGAAACCTAACAGTGGGATGATAAATTGCATGTTCATTTACTCTAACAGATTGTCCACACTGTTTGTAACAGGTGAAATTATGATTGAGAGCGCCCAATTTCAGAGGGTTTTGCATTTAAGGCAGGACCAGGCAAGTCTGGTCCTAGGAAACTTCCAAAACAGGTCGGACAGCGGCTCTTTAGGACTGGACTTGCCTAACCCTGGTTTAAGGTAATGATGAAGGTGATGACGCTTTCCAAAAAACATCTGTGAGAGCACTGCAAGCTCAAAATGAAATTTTACGTGATGGAATTGGAAATGTCCGTGGGAGAAATGCATGTTACTGAGTTACAGAAGAAAATAATTCTCATTCTCTGACAATTTTGGACTAGCCAACAGCCACATAAAAAACATAACGCTTTGACAGAACTCACCCAGATTGCATGGCAATAGGATGTGGAGTGCTATAAGTGCCCATCCTTTCTAAAATGGTGTTTAAATCTTGGGATAGCACATTGGAAGACAGGTCTGAGGGAAGCCAGCACCAATTTTAATCGCGCACTGAAATTACTCAGACACCCGCAAATGTAGAGTTGAAGCTCATTCATCTCAGCGGGAGGCCATTTTGCCACTTGCTGTCGGCTGAAAATGAAATCACAGTTGCCAGTAATTGGAAACAGAATAATCAACGACACTATGTTTACAAATCTCTGTCAGTGTTTACATTTTCAAATGGTCATTTCTTCCTTGAAAATCACAATTTCCAATCACTGGTAAGCTAATTTTAGAATAGCCCCAAGGGCTATTGATGTGGTGCATGGGAGCTTCAAGGTGGCCGCAGGCACTACATTGCTGACCCTTGAATGATCTCATCAGAGAGACTATGTTCAATCTAACACAGTCATTCATTTATTCTGGAAAACAGCACAATGAAAAGTACGCCCAGATTAGAAATACTCAGAGGAGTGATCTGTTACATCCTGTTCTGTCTTGTCTTGACTTGTTGTGACGACCATTTTCTGACATGCATCACATCCAATTCATTCCTCTTCTTTGACAGCATGCATTATAAATGAGTACACAGAGACACACACGCGCACTCTCAATCTTTCACTCTCCATCATTCTAAAATCTCTCTATTGGATTAACCATCTCAGATTTGTATACAAGCAGTGGGGATTTGTAAAGTGGCACACAGAGTATACTGTAATTCAAATCACAGTTCATTAATTGAGCAGTCAAAAATAGCTCCGATGCCCAACATGTAGAATAACAGTAGCACATTGACAAGAATTAAATGGTTTTTTTTTTCTTTCTTTTATCCATTGCACGTGTATGCTATTTGGTTCTTTAATTTATGTACACAGCGTAGTGCGTTTGTTGATCCCCAAATGCTGTAGCTATATTTCTATTTTCAGTAAAAAAATTGTCATGTTCACTCTTTAAGTTACAATGTTGAATCTCCCTTGACACTCAACGATCTTTTTTTGTCTGTCAGTGTACCAAGTGTCCGCATATACTACTTTCCTATTTGATGTGAAATTTTCTTCAGGGCTTCACTTGAAGTTTGTGACCGTTTTTCAAATAATCACTTGGATGAGTTCACATTAACTGTTGAAAAATTTAAACAAGCTGCTTTGACAGTTATCTCAGGGTTGAAAGTGAAAAGGAATTGTAAATTAGTTCAGTGAGTCAAGCGCTTATTGCCTTTAAAAAAGCAGGCACATTGATATATGACCATCTGTTATGTACAGTATTTGTGTGCGCGCGCATAAGAGTAACTCTATACCTCTGTCCCTCAGCTCACGTGCATTTTTTCTTTTCCACACACACACTATACATACACATTCTATATTCAGATTTTCTCAAGGCCAATATATCATTGCTCTCACAGAACAAATGAGGCAATCGCTCAAAATTATTTGCATATAAACTAATGAAATATTACTGGGTGAAACTCTGTTGAATGTTAATTACAAAGGTAATGCACTATTTGCTGATTAATGGTTCGTCTCTTTAAGGAAGGAGACACTGGGAAAAAATGTGGAGAGGGGGAAAAAAAGGCGATTCTTGTAAATGGTGGTAAGCAGGTGGTTTTGGTACTACCCCAAAAATCTATTCAAGCAGTGGGGATGGAGAGAGAAGTGGATCAACTAGTAAGAAACCAACAGCTGAGTGGCCATGGTCACGCGCCACAAAGTTTGGTTTTATGGAAGCGGGTGAAATGAAAATGTATTATTCATCTCAAGGTCATTAATTATGAATCCACCAAAGGATGGTTGGAAGGCCAAGGTGTGAAGTGTGCAAGTCAAATAATTTTTGCCAAGGACACATTATGTATCTCATCTTGCTGCCGGACCCCAGAGTTTGGAGAGAAGAGAACATTTGAACAAAGAACACCACAACCAAGGGACTCATTACTAAGAGTCAATTCAGTGACACTGAGACACTCTTGAATAAGAACATTGTATTTCTTTTGACTCTCTTTTCTTCCTCTTGCCTGACAACTGACAAACCAGCAAGTACAATACTCTTTTACCTACAAAGAGAAAGGCTCTTAATACCACATTTTTTTCAAGAAGAAAATGCCAACAATATTCACTAATGTGTTTTCTTGAAAATATTTTATGGCATTCTGTTTCTACGTTTTCAAATCTCATTGTTAAGCATACCATTTTGTCTATATGTTTTTACTTGAATAACAATAACAATAATGGTGCTATGTTTAGGAATTTAAAAAATATGAACACAAGGGTATATTCAGTGTTGGGCAAGTTACTTCCAACAAGCACAGTAATGCATATTACTGGTTATTTGCATTTGATAGTTGTAAGTTTCTTTACAATTTTACTGACTGTGTAGTAATGAGTTACTCACTCTTGGTTTATTTTTCACTTTTAATGATTTCGACACTTAAATGAAAATGCAAAATTTGCAAACATACAGTAGGTGGTAACGTTAACTTGTAAAGGGAATATTTAACAATATAGTGTGAGCTATAATGTTAAATGTTTAAACTCTATGGTGGAAGATCACAGCCTTTCGTCTATATTTGTATCAAAAACAAGATTTATTTTCAAATCTACCGTATTTTCCATAGTCTGGTGCATCTTATCTATGGATGTTTCGTTATTTTTATGATGTTTATCATTTATGCATATTCTCTTGTGTAAGGAAATTAAACATTAACACACCTGTTTATAGTCCAGGGCGGCCTATATATGAACAAACCTGATTTTCACTAATTTTAGCTCGTGCGGCTTATAGTCGGTTGCGGTTTATCATCCAAAAATTACAGTAAATACGTATTGGAACTGATATTTGGCGCAGCAAATAAATCCTCACAGACAGTAAAATACAAATAAAGTTATCAACATACTCAAATTTTGAGATGGGCACTTTACCAAATTTTGCTGGTCAAGTTTCATAATACACAATAATAAAGATTGAAACCTCATTAGCTGGCTAATTTACGTCTATTTAACTTACATGCGCAACTTACAGTTTTTTTAAAACGTTTTCTAAGACTGCCATGGCACAAAAAACAAGCAGGTGGTGATTATATACATAACATGATTTGGTTGCAGGTCGCTGATGGTGTAGGGATACACTTGGCTGACTTGCCGCTCAGTGACGATGGGTGTGGCTGGTTGGTGGGTGTGGCTGGTTGTTCTTCTCTGTGCCCTGACTGACTGGGGGACCAATTCATGGTGTAGTCTTCCTATTGCCCAATGTCTGCTGAGAGAGGCTCCAGCACCCGTTCCGACATTGAAGGGGATAAGTGGTGTTGAGAATAGGTGTCGGATGATTTGGTCAGGGTTGATTTTATTTCTTCTTCTTTCTTCAACTTCTTTATTTCTTATTATTTCTCATGAATTGGATTTTACAAAAAGAAAAATCACTTTATTTCTCGAGTTTCTATTACCTCCTCTTGCATAAAGAAGTAAACTTTTTTTTCTTTTTAACATTCACATTCTGTCTGAACATAAGGAGTGCACAGGTCAGACAAAGCAGCAATGGAAATACAAATATTTCAGAAAGTGGATTTTTTTACCTTAAGCTGAATATTGTCGCATGTTAACGTTGTGGTCGATGGGGCTGGACCGAGAGGTATACAACAACACAGCCAGCTTGCTTAACCGGCTAGGCGTCTCTGGTGAAGACAACAAGCCTTAAGGTAATATACATAATCATGCCTATAGTTAAGTGTGGAAAACTTAGAATACGTCTTTATTTATATAGCGCTTTCACAAAACAACTGAAGTTTAAATAAAATTGAACATCAGTGTACTGAAATAATCAATTATAAGTTATTGAATGTAAGTTGAACAATTCAAAATTGTGCAATAAATAAGTTAGCCAATCCGGCAGAGTCGGTCTTTTGTGACAGTTCTTTCTTGTTTCTTCCTTTCTGAATAATAAAATAGGGACCAGAAAAAAGAAACCCCACAAGAGTAAATTAATCTAATTTGTTTTCATTAGTCAAATAGCCACAGGTCACTAAGTGCAAAAAGAACTCCACGCCCTGATGCCATCATTCACCATTTAATCCTTAGTTTATGAAGGATATTTTGAAATTTTACACAAACATGCATCTTTAAACAGCTGATGTTGTTCTATCTTCGACAAATCAGCAATGCATAATGTATGTCATAACTCTAAGAGATTGATACACTAATTGAGTGATTTATGATGACAGTAATGGTAAATTCAATTCAAAAAAAGCAAAGGTGGCAGTTCATGTCACTCATTTTGGTCACCGGAACATGCTGACCATACTTGTGTGTCTGTTTGTGTGTGTGTGTGTGTGTGCGTGTGTGCATACATAAGTGTGTGTGTGCATGTGCGCATGCATTATTGTGTATGTGTGCCTGCGCGTGTTCATGCATTAGTGTGTGTGCATACATGTGTGTGGGTGTGTGTGTGTGCATGCGTGCGCGCATGCATTAGTGTGTGAGTGTGTGTGTTGTTTCTTTCAGAACTCGGACACCCTGCGGAGAAAACTTGTTTCAGCCTCCGGGATTTGGTTCTTTCAGTCACAACCCACAGCTCGTGACCACGGGTGTGGGGCAGAAAGTAGATCAATAGGGAAATCTCGAGTTTCACCTCTCAACTCAGCTCTTTCTTTACCGCAACAGGTGTATACATCACTGCTTCACTCACATTCCATTTTACCATCACTTTTGAACAAGATCCCAAGATTTGTGGCAGGATCTCATAATTGACTTGAGATGGTGGCCATTCCACCCTTTTGCAACTGAGGACCAGCTCTCAGACTTGCAGATGCAACATTTCTATCCCAAGAGCTTCCCACTCGGCTGAAAACCGGTCCTGTGAGTGTTGGAGATTGTGTCAAGAAGGAAGTTATGATCAGAATCGGTGACAAAGGGCAGCTTTGGCGATGTCCAAACCTCAGCTGAAACATATTTGACTTACTACAATATAAACTATGTCCAACCCTCAGCAGAAACAAATTTGACTTATGGAATGTAAACCATCAGTCGTACAGGGACCAAATAGACCAAGTCAGAGGGTTCGGTTCCCCATACCGCCAAAGAACTCCCCACAGAATTTCTTGAGGGACATGGTTGAATGCCTTTTCCAAGGCCACAAAATTTACTATGTAGAACTGTCATGCACTCTCGAGGATCCTTGAGTGTAGAGCTGGTCCGTTGTTCCACCGCCAAGTTGAGATTTGACCTACAAATGGAGCCTCTTGTTCAGCATAAGAATTAACCTTACCAGCTACTGCATACTTTGGTATACATTTGATACCAAGTAAACAAAAAAATGATCCAAGGAAAATAAACTATTTTTTCAGGTTCCGAAACTACTACACAAAAATGGAATAAAATGTATCCCTTCATTGAAATTTTCAGCAGTTTCTTTTTACTAAGAAAGGCAATGTGTTTAAAATTATTACTTTACACTTTAAATGTTCAACTATAGTTTGTTACAGTAAAGAGTGATAGTTAACAAAAATGTTTGTAATATCTTAAAAGTATTATTATTTATTACCAGATTGCAAATATTGGTAAATACTTTAGCCAAAATCAAGGAAGGTGACACACGTGATTTGCTTTTGCAGGTCACGTACAAGTGATTTGGCAGGCTAGATGTGGACCATGGGTGTGTGACACCTGTGATCTACAGTATTCCTCACGAAAAAGAGAAGTGATGATATGATATGGTGAGCAGAGAGTAAAGGTAGGGTTTGGCTTTTACTAAACTAACAATAACCTTGTGAGCCACAATGTTAGAGACCCACTGAGCAGGCAACGAACATCTAATACAATTCTTTGAATGTTTTTGTTTAGTTTGTGTATGTTTGGCTGAGGCACATTCAATGCTGAAGCTAAAAGTGCATAGGTGATGTGGCTATCCATTATTTTTCTCTCTTTACTCCGGTGGTGCCATATTTAAAGTTTGCTTCTAAATAAGAATTTTGTTTGCAATACAAAACAAAAATAAAACATCATCCAGTGATTGCTCGTCAAAGTCAAAGTCAAAGTCAAAGTCAGCTTTATTGTCAATTTCTCCACATGCCAAAGACACACAAAGAAACCGAAATTTCGTTCCCCCCTATCCCACGGTGACAAGACATGGCTCACAACAGACAAACAAGTAAACAAGTATAACAAAAGCGTGCTGAATAAATAATGAATAAATAACACAACAATAAATAAATAAATAAATAAATAAATAAATAGGAGGAGCAGAAAAAAAGGAGCAAGTGCGCGTACAGCAGACATTCCCGAAAATAGCGCAACAGTGCCGCACGCTACGCAGAAGGGGGTAGCGAGTTCAGGGCCCTAACAGCCTGGAGAAAGAAGCTGTTGGCGAGTCTGGTGGTGCGGGAGCGCAGGCTCCTGTACCTCTTACCAGAGGGCAGAAGGTCAAACAAAGAGTGAGCCGGGTGACTCACATCTCTGGCAATCGAGGTTGCCTTGCGGGCGACATGGGAGGTGTAAATGTCCTTCAGGGAGGGTAGCGAAGCACCAATAATCTTACCAGCCGTATTCACTATGCGCTGCAGGGCCTTCAAGTTCTGTTCAGTGCAGTTACCACCCCAGACAGCGATGCAACTGGTGAGGACGCTCTCAATGGTGCCACGGTAGAATGTAGACAGGACTGCCTGAGGAGCACATGCACGCCTGAGCTTCCGCAGGAAGTACAAGCGGCGCTGAGCTTTCTTCGCCAGTGACGAGGTGTTTTCGGACCAGGAGAGGTCCTCACTGATGTGCACCCCCAGGAACTTGGTGCAGCTCACCCTCTCCACCACAGCACCGTCGATGATCAGCGGCAGGTGTGTTGTGTGACCCTTCCGGAAGTCAACAATCATTTCCTTGGTCTTATTGACGTTCAGCAGGAGGTTGTTGTCCCTGCACCACGTGGTCAGAAGGTCAACTTCCGACCTGTACCGAGTCTCGTCGCCCTTCGTGATGAGACCCACCAGAGTCGTGTCGTCAGCAAACTTCACTATGCGGTTGTCGCTGTAGGTCGCAGTGCAGTCATGCGTCAGCAGGGTGAAGAGCAATGGACTGAGCACGCAGCCCTGGGGGGCTCCCGTGCTCAGCGTGATGCTGGCGGAGATTTTGTCGCCAACACGCACCACCTGAGGCCTCTGACAGAGGAAGTCCAGTATCCAGTTGCAGAGGGAGGTACTGAGGCCCAGCTCGTCGAGTTTGCAGATGAGTCGCTGCGGCACAATGGTGTTGAAGGCAGAGCTGAAGTCCACAAACAGCAACCTCACCTTTTAGCTACCTAAAAGAAGTTAGGGCACTGTTAAGGCAAGATACCACTGTATTTCGCATTCTGTGAAAGAATAAGTAAAACACAGCAGCAGATAGTATATAAACATACAGAAAGAAAAGGCCAAACAGTATGAGAGAAAAAGATCTAGATATTCATGAAAGAGATGTCTGTTACTGTATGTCCTTTTACACCGTGCAGATATTTGCAAGCTTGGCAGCAAATCAGATGTGTTACTGACATTACTGCCTTTTTTTTCTCTTTTCAAATGCCTAATCATTTAAATCACAAAAATAAAGGTGAGTATTTCAATTATTATTATTATTATTATTATTAGCAGTAGTAGTAGTAGTAGTAGTAGTAGTAGTAATAGTGGTAGTAGTAGTACCAATACTATTATTTATATTATTATTATTATTATCAGTAGTAGTAACAGTAGTAGTAGAAGTATGTACTATTATTTATATTATTAGTAGTAGTAGTAGTAGTACTATTATTATCATTAGTAGTAGTAGTAGTAGTAGTACCAATACTATTATTTATATTATTATTATTATCAGTAGTAGTAAGCATTTGGAGACTCTTGATGTTTTAAAACAGTTCCACATCCATCCAACATTGAACTGCTATACGTTTCTTCAAAGGTCTTCTGTCTTTAACTTTATACATGTAACAAAAGCATTAAAGTTTTCCCTCAGACCTGTCAAACCAAAAGGTTTGGTTTTAAAATGCTGCTGCACCTTTCATACTATGTTCTGAACAGATGCAGCACAAAAAGACAGAAAATATTGGATGGCTTCTGTAGCTTCCTCGAGGGTAAACCGTTATTTTGAGGCTTCAGAGAGCTTTAGTGGGTCGGCTTATATAAACCCCAATTCCAATGAAGTGGGGACTTTGCGTAAAACATGAAAACAGAATATAATAATTCTTTTTCAACTTATATTCACTTAAATCCAAAGCAAAGACAAGATATTTAAAGGGATCCTTAGGCTGGAGGGTCTTTTGTTCACTAACAAGCTTCGAATTTTAGCTATTTATTTTCTGGATAACTTTTATCAAATTGTTTGGGAAAAATCGACAAATTAACTGGTGACTTAAAAACCGACCACAGAAAATGACAAATATTGCTACGTCCCAATCCCCTTCCCTTAGACTATTTGTCAATTTAAAATAACTGTAAATACATCGCTAATATTGTCAAAGAAACCGAACCCTGCATACAACAATACATATTTAATTTTGTTAAATGCCAAAAATTAGGTAGAAGTTTGAAATTCACTATGAACCTACTCCATACGTTTCTATTTGCGGTTACCTCAATGGAAAATAAATGAAAGGGGGATCGCCGTCATCAACCATATTCTTTTCTTTTTTTCCTTCCATTCGGACTCACCTCCTCCCTGTCGAATCATTTCCTCCCCAGTCCTTCTCAAGCATAAATCTCCTCTCCGCGATAGTTTTAATGGCTTTTAAATGAGCCTAATGTTTTCTATTTTAATTAACTTCTTGCGTCAGCTTTAATAATTTTAGGAGGATGAAAAATGATTGAGAAATGACAAACATTAATTTAATTTACTGCTCAATCTGCTCAGCTCTTTTTTACAACCTTTAAGGCCAGTGTGAGTTTAAGGCAGGGCTGGTGAGATTTTACATTATACTTGGAAAGGGGGAAAAGGAGTAGAATGCCAAAATGGGTGGTACAAACCGTTAAAATAAGTGGGGCTGTCCAGAAAGAGGTAGGACTAGCTTGTGTATAAAATGTAATTTATGCGACAATGCTCGACTTCTTGTTCAGGCTTATCTCCAATTAGGTTCTTGAGGGATGCCTTTGCTTGCCTCTTCCAGGGTGACATCAGCAGATTTACATAGCCATTAAAACAATGCTTGTCACTTCAAGTCACAGTGATAGCTTTTGATGCTTTTTTCTCGCCATCAGTCTTCTTCCCGATTGACACTCAAGCTCGATGCCAATGTGCACTTACTAAACATTTCACAAATTTTCACTTACCATGCAACGAAAAACACATTTGCATGCAACAAATAATGTATGGATGAAAACGTTGACAAATCAATTAAATTTGATTTATGAAAAATGTATACAACATATTGTTCGGTCCTTGTTAGGGCCTGAGCAGCTCTGACAACTGTGAGGACCATATTGGTTTTACAGAAATGTTCTTATTGTTATTACGTTTTATCAGTCATAAAAAAAAATCACATTTCCAAGCCTAAACTAGCGTGAAAACTCAAACTTGAAAGTTTGATAATAGCTCAAGCAGGCCTGCAGTTTCTCCGCTAAATTAAACATTGGGCCACTGTAACATCTTCCTTCCACCTATAAGAATCGACGAGTGGCTTTCCATCTGGCAATGCTAGTTTTTTACAGCAATTTTCCCCACCTTTTACAGTTAGTCAGCTTTTGTGTACATATTATTAATGAAACCCGCTGTTCTTTCTGCACCAAACGTACGCTCACATCTTGATTTCTCATTGTTGTTTAGAAACATGGAAAGGTGTCTATAGACGCCTTTCCAGGCCTACATCACAGTGACATCATGGTGTTTGCTGGAGGCAACAGAATGGAAGCCAGCAGTAAACACTGCTACTTTTATATCAAAAAATGTCATCTTGTTATGGTATTGGTTGCCAACACCATAAAAGCAAATACAAACACTTGACATTATATCACATCCCAGCCTCTGCTAGTCATGAAATGTTGAAATTGATCATTTCCAGTTAAAGTGTCATTTCTGTCATGTCTTTCATAAATCACCATTATTCACAACGCATTCAGAGAGGCATTTTGTAAGCTGAATTGTTCACAGGTCGTTATTTATTACACCTGAACCTCGCTTTTACACGCTTCCATTCCACGTGACTTTCTGTCTAACGCGGTTTGGTCAACGACCCCAATTTTTTCGTCATGAATACATTTTCAAATAGTATTTTAAATGGATGATATAAGGACCGTAGGAGCTAAATGACTACCGCGTAAACCTAAGCGCTAGTAATTTGATAAATTTCCGTGACCAATTTAAAGGCGTTTGATAATAAGAAGTCGGGCTGTTTGATCTTTATTAATGCTTTATTGTTACGGATAGCGAGGATTGTTTTTGATTCGGAGAGGGGGAAGTTTGCGGAAGCACCTCATCCACACAGTCACTCACAAGTCAAAGAGCGTGGTCGGACACAGCAGTAGAATAAGTGGCTGCTATATTCTCTCTTCCATCCAATTCACATAGCATCCAAATGACTTACTCAATCTGCTTGATATTGTCATCTGCGTATTGCTTCGCTTTTCATAAAATGTCAACATACTTCGATGTATGTGGAGCAAACGACCCCTTCGGCTGCCCAACAAGATGTCTTTCTAAAAAAACGACTTTCTACACAATGCGTTTTCAGGGTTAATGCGATTCCCAAATTCTGGACCCTAAAGTCTGCGTAAAATCAAGATTTAAGTGTACATTGAAATATGTGAGGGCTCATTTTCCACATAAGGTCCACATATCCAAAAACGAAGTGCTTTAAGCAACCACACTCACTTGAAACGTCGGCCTCATTGCTGGAAGTCAGGTGCTCTGAATCTTTCCAAGTACAACTTTTCAATTTCGACAAGCCAACCTCCGAGAGTTGTCTTGCAGTTATTTATCAGAAATTGACGCAGACGAGACAGTGAACGCGGTCGGGGACAAGCAGAAAGCCTCCTCGTTGTTTTTTCAGGACCTGGATGACTTGCTATGATGGATGGAACCATAAATTTAGCTTTTTCCCAGATAATCCTGAGGGAGAATATTTGGCTATCAGTTTGTAACCTTAATTTGAAGCTCATTTGGGTTCAGCTTCAACAAAAATCGAATACTCATTAGAAAGTCAACAGAATGGCTTAAAAAAATAAAAAGGTTTTGGAAGGGGGGAGTCAAAAAATCTCCTATCTGACGGAAATGCTGTGGCATAACCTTTTAAATGAAATTCATGCTCCAAAATTCGCCGAATTAAAGCAATTCTGCAAGGAAGACTAGATGCAAATATCCCCAGAGATATGGATGTTTATCATACAAAATACTTGATTTTGGTGGTGAATATGAAAATGCTGAGTGTCGACACTGCTCAGGTTTTAATTTTTGAATGTGCTTTCTACATTTTGAACATAAAAATTTCCTTGCGCAAGAAAAATCACTAAAACTGTTGGCGAATGTATGGCGAAAGTTTTTCATACACTTGTGACCTTGATGAACTCTGACGAGAATCCAACATCAAAATGCTACCTTTGAAAACACTCCCAATTGTTCGTGGCTCAGTGGGATAACATTGACATACTCATAAAAACATGACTCTTTAGACCTCTTTAGGCCTCGTGTTTTTGGTGAGTGGATACACTTTTCTTTGAATACTGTTAGTATTTCAGTATACCCAAGGACACCTTTACTTGCCTGCATGCTCGAAGCATCAAACCTGTGTATCAATGTGTTGATAGTAGAAGGTTGTGAATATGCCAAGGCCGGCTGCCAAGATTGCTTTGCACCACCTGAAGTAGTTTTTACGATTTGTGTGTGTGTGAGCTAGCCTGTGTTTTTTTTGTCCTCGAGGCAGGAGCCATTATGCATCACTGATTAGATGAAAATTCACAGCTGTGGCCGCTTACCATAACTGCTGATGTTTAATGACTCATGGCTGAATTTGGATGAGGGTGTACTCAGGTCGGGGAAACTATTGGTGTTGAAATGCAACCAAACACACTGAACATGACTATCTTAGTATAGAATAGAGAGGGAGAGCTGTGAACCATGACGTTAACACATAAAAAAAAAAAATACGTACAGTAGATATATAATTTGAAAGGTTGAGTGAGCCACAAGGAAGAGACCCTATGTGCCTTTTTGTAGTTCAAGATAAGATTTATTCAGTTCTGACAGACACACAAACCATTCCATCCCAGTGTGGAGTTTGCATGTTCTCCCCCTGCCTGCGTGTTTTTTCCTCCCACATCCCAAAAACATGAATGGTAGGCTGATTGAGCACTCCAAATTGCCCATAGGTGTGAGTGCAAGTGCGGATGGTTGTTCGTCTCTGTGTGCCGTGCAATTGGCTAGCAACTGGTTCAGGGTGTCCCCTGTCTACTGCCCGATGGCTGCTGGGATAGGCTCCAGAATCAGAATGCCTTTTATTGTCGTTATACATAGTACAACGAGATAAGAGCTCCACAAACAGTGCAATATAAAACTATAAAAAATATGATAGATGTTAAATTATATATATATATATACAATGTGAACAAAGTGTGCAAAAACTGACACTGTGACAACTGCGCAGTTGTAGTGGTTAAAGTATAAATATATTGAAGAATATGTTGTCCATAAGTGATCAAGCTTAGTGCATGTTTGAGTTGAGACTGGATATGGCTCTTGGAAAAAAGCTATTTTTAAGTATGTTTGGCCTTGCCTTGATGTTCCTGTAGCGCCTCCCCGAGGGCAACAGGTCAAATAGGAAAGAGCCAGGGTGGGAGTTGTCTTCTGAGATTGCCTTGGCTCTGCTGAGACAGCATGAGGTGTAAATGTCCATTAAGGAGGAGAGAGGGCAGCCGCTGATCTTCTGTGCTGCCTTGACAACTCTCTGCAGTCTCTTCCGATCAGCAGTGTTGGAGCTGCCGAACCATACTGTGATGCAGTATGTCAGCAAGCCCTCGATGGATGAGCGGTAGAAGGTCAGCAGCAGATTGCAGTTGAGGTTGTGCTTTCTGAGAACTCTCAGGAAGTGCAGCCGCTGCTGAGCCTTCTTGGTGATGGAGGTGATGTTCTCTGACCAGGAGGTGTTGTCAGAGATGAGGACGCCGAGATACTTAAAGGTGTGGACCCTTTCAACGCGCTCGCCGTTGATATGTAGGGGGTTATGTCAGTGCTGTGCCTCCTGAAGTCGATCATTTCTCTAGTTTTTTTGGTGTTCAGGACAAGGTTGTTTTCTGAACACCAGCCTGTCAGCCTCAGGACCTCCTCTCTGTAGGCAGCCTCATCATCCTTGGAGATGAGACCAACCACCGTGGTATCGTCAGCGAACTTAACAATAAGGTTGTCCTTGCGGGCCGGTCTGCAGTTGTGGGTGTAGAGGCAGTAGAGGAGGGGGTTCAGCACACAGCCCTGAGGGGAGCCGATGCTCAGCGTCCGAATGGAGGAGAGGTGGGGGCCAAGTCTCACAGTCTGGGGTCGGTTGGAAAGAAAGTCCTTGATCCAGGCACATGTGAGAGGGGGGAGGCCGAGGGTGACCAGATTTGTGTTGAGTCTGTCCAGAAATATTGTGTTAAATGTGGAACTGTAATCCACAAAGAGCATCCAGACGTACGTGGCTCCGCTGCTGGTCCAGGTGGTTCAGTGCAGAGTCGAGAGCTATGGCGATGGCATCCTCTGTGGATCTGTTCGCCCGGTACGCGAACTGGTGGGGGTTGAGGTCTGGAGGGAGATAGTCTTTGATGTGCTGAACGCCAAGCACGCCCGCAATCCCCCGTGGGGACAAGCGGTACAGAAAGTGGATGGATGGATGGATGGATGGATGGATGGATGGATGGATGGATGGATGGATGGATGGATGGATGGATGGATGGATGGATGGATGGATGGATGGAAATAAAAGTCAGCATACTCAACCCTGAGCACCATTTCTATTCGTATTCATAAATATTTTAAAACAATATGGTTTTAGTGTGGCTATAGCTGGGATAAATTTGATGAATCATTCTATTTCCATCCAAGTCAACGGATAACTTTGAATAAAGCTTTTCAAATGCCCAAAACTATATTTGCTGATATTTGCTCAAAGGCTTGACATGTTTATTGAGTGAGCATGGCATTGATGGACCACTATTGTTTTATGAATAATACCCATTCCTAGCATTTCTCCCATCCGTCCATTTTCTATATCACTTGTGTTATTAGGGTCACACGCGAGAGGCTCCATAAGAGGCAAGATATAAATATGAGTGGTTGCCAGCCAATCACAAACCTGCAATCTCTCAACAGTCAAAAATTGAACTAAATCTTGAGCCACTTGTACCTTTGCAAAATCTCACATTTGTAATGTTTTTGGAAGTGTTTATGGTTTTACTAGAAACAGAAAACAACCACAAAAAAAAATGATAGGGTGCCGATTGTGTGGAGGACCCACCTGCAAATACAAGAGATGCGTGGCAGATTACAGATGAGTGGCCAATTATAAGGAGAGATGGTTATAGTAACATGCGGTTATTGTGATCAGTGGTAAACTGAACATTTTAATTTCTCAGTGCCCTACTTCTCACAGGAGCTAAGAATTATCGTCACTTTTCTCCCCTTTCAGCAAAGGACCAAAGCACTAGCATGTTAATACTTGAAATCACTATTTTTAAAAAAATTCCATGTTTGCATCATGGCACTGTGAAAGCAGGTGAGCAAAGGTAAGGAAAATTTTCAAACAAATCAATATTTAATATGACGTGCCTTTCAACCAGTTAATGTTTGTTAGATGCCTGTTTTCCATGTTATATTTTCCAATCCATCTGTAGCCTTAAAAACTGACTCATTATGTAACACCTTCACATGGGCAGGTGGTTTTATTATGTCAACGTCTATCTACTCCCTTAAGGCCAATACAGTTAAAGTCGATGGACGGGCCATTTCAGTGACAATACCGCACCCTTCCTCTGCCCAAATTAAACCCGTTCTGGACTATGGTTTATAAAGGCTAAGTGCATGTCCTGGTGTGTACTCAAGAGTTTACACTTTCTATGTGTGCAAACAAGACAAAATCTTCCCCTGGGCCTGAGGACAGTTACTTAAGACTGTCAAAGGCAGACAGGTGATGAGAAGATGGAAAGGCCAGAAAATGGGGCGAAAGACCAAAAGTGTAACGGTGTCTCTTGGACCATCTGCCTGTCTGTCTATCTATTTCAGGTTGGTGAGTTGCTGGCGGGTAATTAAATGTATTTTTGGCGGGTAACTTTCTCAGGCTTTTTTATCAGGCAGGGGAAACCACAGAAGTAGAAAAAAAACAGGTGGGTCAGTGCCAGCAGGAGTGTCAGTGTGTGCGTGCGTGCGTGCACATGTGAATCGGTCTGCAGGTACGTATGTGGGTGAGAGAGGAGACAGCTGTAATTTTCAGACACCTATTTGGGGTTAGAGGTGGAATTGAACATAGTCTATAAGAAAAGACTTTGATGGCTTCCCTAAATACACTCGGTAACAGGGTAGGAACAATATTGTTTATCGATTTCTATTTATAGTGTATCAACCTTGCTTGCTTTACATTATCAATGTACCAAAATCAAACTTAGACTTTTATAGCCCCCATAGCCTCGGTATAGCATCCCAATAATAAAGCGCTAATTTTGGTTCCTAAAATCACAATTTGATTTCCATACATATTTTGCTGGACCAGGAGTTTTTTTTAACTACAGCTGAGACACAAACATATGTAATACTGTGTTGTGCATCATCTGAATAATCAGTGTGAATATTTAACCACGTCAGTTTTTTGTAATTGAGCCTATTTGAAACTACTTCACAGCAATTTCGGGTAAGTAAAGGCGGCATGAAATAAGAATTCATGCAAGAACCCAGACTCACTGCCATTGACTCCTTAAGTGTGTTTTCAGATGAAAGTGAATGAAAGTATTGCTTTTATTTGAAGAGCACTGTTCATACATAAATGTAACCAAAGTGCTTCAAAGCATTCAAGGCCCCACCAAGACATTTATTGAAATGAACACACAAACCGAATGAAAACAATAACCCTCATCAACAAACAAACACTGGAGGGAATAAAGTAGACACAATGTTTCTTGAAATATTGGCCAAAATGTTGTATTCTATTACCTCATTTGACTTTAGTGGTTGCATTGTATTGTAGAAGAAATGATTCAATCAGTAAAACATATTTAGAGATGGTTGTTCGCCCGTAGAAGGAACTGTGTTTAATATCTTTCCTGGACAATACTCAATGTGACACTCACCTCCTTGTATAAGCGAATGTGTAAAAACCTTCTTTGTCTCAACTCAGCCTTAAATATTGCTTATTAATGTTTAAAGCATCTGCGAAAAGAATCTCGGTCTCTGCCAGGGATGACAACTTTGTACAAGCAAGCCCTGCCCTAAAATGGCAACGTGTCTATTGGAGCATCCCTTTCTTTGTATAATAAATACGGTATCATGTAAAGTGGTTCATATTCCAAAGACAAGATTGTTTTCTTATGAATTGCTGGCCTTGGCTCATTGTCTTGCACTACAACATGTTGAAACTATCAAAAGCTATGCCCAGCATAAGTTTTTCTCGCCCATTAGTGCCCTGTTGTCAGGGCTTTGAATTGTTTCTGGGTGGCATATAAGCACAGATGGATTCGCTGTGGGGCTCTGCTGGTGATTCATATTAATGGACCTGACCCCAATTCCTCCTTCCATTGTTCTTCTTCCAATGTCCCCCACCTCCCTCCCCTGTACCTCCCACTGTTCACGATCTCTCATGCTTTCCGAACACCCGGGAGACAGATGGACCACCACTCAAATTCACACCATTAAGCTTTTCAAGGCTGCTAAAGTAGTGTATGAAGAGATGGAGTGAGTCAGTTGGGGAATCAGGACTGATTTTGTGTTCTATGTGTTGTTGTGTGTTTGGCTGCACATGAGGGCATTGGTGTGAGGCTGTCAGGCATCAGAATGTGGGGAGTAAATGGGGGACTTAGTGCTTGCCACGACTGACTGGTCAAATCTATGATGTTACCTTGAGCTCCTCTGGCTCCACTCAAACTCTCCTGCTCTTCCAGTAATGAAGAGTGAGTGCTGCTCCTTCACTAAGCGGCCACACCACAACGCCAATGCCTTCATGCTGTGCACAGAATTTGGTGAATACATTCTGGACCTGTTAGGAGCACAACAAATTAACATGCTGTTGTGAAAGCGCTGAAAACATACTTTACGTCCATCCATTATCCAAACCGCTTATCCTCGCGTCTGCTGGAGCCTATTCCAGCTGACTTTGGACCGTAGGCGGGGAGCACACTGAACTGGTTGCCAGCCAATCGCAAGGCACACATAGACAAACAACCATTCACACTCACAACCACAGCTACGGACAATTTGGAGTGGTCATCCATGAATGTTTTTTGGAATATGGAAGGAAACCGGAGTACACGGAGAAAACCCACTCTGGCACGGGGAGAATGTGACGGACCTCAGTACCAGGCCTCTGTAAAATTACACTGTTTCCTTTTTTGGTGGAGCTACATGCAGGTTTGGTCTGATGTTTTCAAAGGTGACGTCTGATGTAAGGCTCTTCACTGTCATATAGGACACACCTGAGGAAGCAAACATGGCTTCCCTTATTCTGTCTCCCAACGGGCACCAAATTGCCCGGGGCTACAAATAAGTTACTGTGCTGGGCATAAAATGCTGTTGCATGCACACATGGCTCATATTGGTACTACTAATTTCTTGTCACACTTACTAGTGAGCCTTGCGTTCTCACTAGAGACTTCTTGTGTGGATGGTCCAACACAGGTTCTCTGCTGGAACTCTCAGTTTAGATAGCATTGCAATTATGTCATGTTTTTCTAGTGCTTTATTGATATTTTGGTCCAGTTTTGAGGCAAGGTGCTTATTTTCATTCCACTTATAATGAAAATGAGATAAAGATCATTGGATGCCTTAGCCCAAACTTCAATAAAACCAAACTTATTTCCTAGTTCTTAGTGTTCTGTGAATCGAGACAAGGCCTTGTGTACTGTATTATCTTCTTTTTTGAAAAGATGAAAAAACGTATTTAATTTTGGTGCAAGCACTTAATGCTCTGTTGGCTGTTTTATCCGACCATAGTGATGAAGGACAGGAGCCCAGTTTTCCACTCAGTTCTTTTCTCTGACCTTAACCCTTTGTCACAGGTTTTGGAGAGTAACAAGACAGAAAATAGGATCCCAGACTCACGTATTTGAAATTAGTTTTCTGCACATGGGGATTGGTGTCACCTTCCATGACAGCTAGAGGATATGAGAGGGTCTCAAGGTCAAGCTACAACTTCATGGAGGCGAGGTAGATCACAAACCTTTTAAAGACACCTCATATGACTATTGCTTTTGGAGGACACCTCCTGGCTAGAACCAAGCAGAAGGATGACAACCTCCATCTGTTTTCACACTGTGTTGACTCTCAGGGAGCTACTTACTGTAAGTGTTTCGCCTCTACACCGATTACAGCAGATGATTGTCTAGATATTTATTGTCTTGCTGAAGAATGAGCTTACTTTTTACATTCATCAGTGAAACCTTTAAACTCCAGTGCTTTAAATGTTGACTCATCCACAATCATAAGGGCTGTATACACCAACTGGCGCTGTTAAAAATATTTTTCTAAAAGATGATATATTTATGATTACGATGATTAACTCTACTTTCACCATACTCAGGTTGTTAAAGCAGTGACTTTATTTATTTTACCATAGTTGTTTTGACACTAACTATGCTTCAAATGTTAAAATAATTTTTATATGGTAACAGTTTAAACCAATTATTGATCATTTCTTCCACCTCTCTTTTCTGGAATTTTAACTGGGTATGCATTGAGTATGTACTTCATGCTGGCTGGCTTATCTTTTTCCACAATTTGTTTGGACACAAAAATATATTTTTCCAGGGAATTGACACTTGACTCTTGAATTTGAGGGAATTCACTTATACATAGATTTTTAAGCCCACAATACAACGAGTGCACAGTGCACACAGCCCCAAAAGTACACACACAGCCAGCCTTAATTTTATTGAACAAGAATGCAATTACTTAACCCAGCTCTGGGTTCCATAACCTCTTTGCTCCCCCCACCTTCAAAATCTGCTGACAGCCTATATCTAGGCTACACGCGCACGAGCGAACAAACACACACACACACACACACACACACACACACGCACGCACACACTCACACACACACACACGCACGCACGCACACACACACACACACGCGCACACACACACACACACTCACTGATCCCCATAAGGGTGTGATTAAACCCAAACCAGAATGCCCATTTTTCAATTCATGGGACAATGAATATCAATGAGAGCCCTGTAGGGTGTGCCTGTGTGTGGGTTTTTTTTTCCAACCAAAAAGTTTAATTTTGTGCCTATATTTGGCACTGTAGATCTATTCATTTATGTGCCCTTCATTTTTTAATCTGTTCTGTCCATATGTCGCCATGACATCTGGATTTTTATTGTTCACAGTCCATAGATCACTTATTAAGCCAAGTAACGAGGAGGTCATGCATAATTTCATATGGTCTAGAGCTTCCTGGGTACATTTTCTTACTTCACTAAAATCTATGATAGTTTCCTTTTGAGAGCCTATAACTCTCCCTCAGTATCAGGTACCGGGTCAAAGATGCTAAATGAGCCATTTATCTATTTCTGCTGGAGGAATATTGCATTGAGTTATTCCAAAGCTCTTATTGAGGCTTTTTGATTTCACTATTCAAGTACTCCATCCATCCATTTTCTTTGTCCCCACGAGGGACAATGAATGAATGAATGAATGAATGAATGAATGAATGAATGAATGAATGGATGAATGAATGAATGAATGAATGAATGAATGAAAGAAAGAATTAGCACGTCCGTCTCACAGTCAGGAGGGTGCGGATTCGATTCCACCTCCGGCCCTGCGAGTGAGTTTGCATGTTCTCCCCGTGTCCGTGTGGGTTTTCTCCGGGCACTCTGGTTTCCTCCCACATCCCAAAAACATGCTTGGTAGGTCGATTGAGCACCCCAAATTGTCCCTAGGTGTGAGTGCGGATTGTTGTTCATCTCTGTGTGCCCTCCGATATGCTGGCAACAAGTTCAGGGTGTCCCCTGCCTACTGCCCGATGGCTGCTGGAATAGGCTCCAGCACGCCCGCGACCACAGTGGTTAATAAACGGTTAATTGCACAATAAAAGCACATTTATGCACAATCTCACACCTGGAATCGAACCAAGTTCGAGTAAGAACCCGTGTCATTATCCAGTCGGCTATTTCGACGTGGAACACGGTGGTCATCTGCACTATTTTGCACTAGTGATGTGATTAAAACAGATCCCTGTCATAAAATATCCAGTATCTTATCAGTATTCAATAAATCATCAGTAAAAGGTAGAGTATCCCAACTACAGGTGGTAAGATCAAAGTTTCAATCCATGTTTTCAGTCCTGCTTGCAAAAACAGCTTGTGTAAGCACAATTTCTGATTCTGATAATGGACAACCTGGCCATTACTGAATTATCTGAATCACACCACTCTCAAAGTGAGTGAATTAGTCAATGTCCAAAAATGGCTGTGTTTCCCGCTCACTCTCCACTTAATGAGTGTGATGTATGAGTGTGTGTTTTTGCGTATGTGTGGTGCCTGCGACGGCTTTTTCACCCCCACACTTGCCTTGAAGACTCATTCCACTTTACATTTGCCATATCAAATTCATAATTGCTTGTTGGCCATATAACCTCCGAGATAATGAAATGCTTTCATGGTAATCAATAAAGGAAATAGAGCAGGTCCATTTAAATGTTGTGGCAATAGGAGAAACCCATCAGGCTGAACTGTTTTGCTCAGTTTGGCGGTGAGTTACCATATCCGGGAGTGTCGAGCATATATAAGAGGAGTGGAGTAGATTCCATTTCAGAATCTTCAATTGGGTTCTGCTATGTTTATCCTGAGTGATGACAAAAAGAAGGGGAGGGATGGATGGCTGTCTGCGGTTTCTGGACCTATCCTGGCCGTTGAGTGCCCCTTGCCCAATCTCTCAAACCTCCTCACAGTAGATTGTGCTTACTTTCATTTGGTCCGACCTATTTGTCTTCCTTCTAAAGCACAATCTACTGCAAAGATGTAATTCCATAAAAGCATTCAATCAATACACCTAACGTGTAGTCTCATCTATCATTTCTGATAACAAAAAGCAAATATGGGAAATTGTCTCCAAGAGTGTATATGTAAGTGCACATACTATGTTTGAGTGGGTCTACGCTAGGACGCATTGCATCCAACAGACTCATGGAGTGTAGGCCAAAGGAGCTGGTTAAGTCACCAATGTGAGGCAAATAGATGCACAACACTGGGAGATGAAATGGATGGTGCTGGACTAACTGGTTTCTCACTCTTTTTCAAAGCAGTAATCAACCCATGGCGTGTATCATGTCAACAGAGAGGAAATATTCATTTCTTTGCTCCTAAAAACCTTAACATTTCCAGGAAGATATAAATACAATATCCACACAGACACTTGCAGCTACCCACAGGGACCTCATTAATCTCCTGTAACAGGACTCTATCCTCCAGCTCAAATATTACCGTAAAATCCTGATGCTTATCTGCATTCAGTCCTGCCCTTGAAATGGGAGCTATTCCTTCGCAGGCTAATTCCACAACCATTAAATGGTTGAAACCATTTTCATGCGTATATATACACAGTAATGTATATATAATGTACTTTATATTGCTTTATATGTTCTGCACATTCAAACACAAACACAGATGTTCTCTTCATTCTCTCTCTTTCCTGTTTCTCATTAATACACCCTCAAAGTTGCATCCTCGCCATCCCTGCATTTATTTTCCATATGAAATGAGCATAGATTGACTTTTAGCTTGTAGCAAGGTTGAGGTAATAGCTTATTAGCAGCCAATAAAGATCAGTCATTTTTATTTACGCCAACACTTCAATTTTGTTCATACTGAACAAGACTTGGATATGGCTAGAAATCAGTGGTGCATTTTACGCAGGGCACCTTCCTGTGAAAATGTTTGATTTACTGTTTCTGATGAGGGAGGCAAAAGCTGTATAAAGTGTGCCACATTTGTGTATAAAGCGGACCCAAGCACAGGCTGGCAGGAATTCAAGGGAATCTCACAAACACATTCATTACAGCAAACAAATTGTACAGGAAGCAGGGATTAAAAAAAATAGAATGTAAATTACAAAACATTTGATATAGAATGAAATAAACAAATGATACCGAATCACCACCATAGATGACAGAGCAATGGAAAATGGTCAGTTGAAGAGGGCCTGGGACAACAGTCTGATAAGGCAAGGAGGCTCATTTGGACACACATTAGTGAGTGGCTGGGGAGAACTCAGGGTTGACATTAAATGAGCAGGGCTGGTGAAGACAGGTGAATGGGGTGTTACATTATTGAATGTTGAAAAAACACAATAGAGTGACTTGCTCTAAACCTTTACTAACCTTTACTTTACTACTTTACTGTGGTCTCTTCTCAAGGATTCTCATTCCCCCTAGTAGGAGTTTTGAGTTTTTCCTTGCCCTCCTGGGAGTTTAAGATCAGGGGATGTTCGAGAATAATTGTCCTTTTTTGCACGTCGTCCTGAATGTTGTTAGCTACCTAAATGTTGTACAGAGGCCGAGATCTACCAGAGTCAAATTCCTTGTTTGGCATGCTCAAACTTGGCAACTAAAGATTGATTTGATTTGATTTAATTTAATTTGATTTGATTTTCACTTGTTAAACTCACACCAGAACACATCTTCCTTACATATTTCCGAGATCTTATTGGCTAAGACATCGACATCACTAATTAGGTTTCATTACACAACACAGGGAAATAAACCAAAAATAAATCACAAAATGATCTGTGATCAATAACCAAATGATAAAACACAGATCATGACAAAAGGGGTGTTTTGTGTAATCTTACCTGAACCAAAGTATCTATAAATCAACAGCCCTATCTACACTTTGTGAGCTGTCAGTGAATATCCCTACTGTTGCAATTTTGTCTTGCTGCAATTGATTAATACTAGAAAGACAGACCCTCCAAGTAGAAAACACTTGAAGTCACTCCCTTCAAAGAAGCAATGAAGATCAGAGGTTCTCGTCACACCTTTGCCCATCCAGAACTGACAACAGGACAGCTGCAGCCTCACTGATGAAGGGATGAAATACTCCTCCCCGCTGTGTTTGCGCATCCTCCCATTTATCAGTTTTCTATTCCTTTCTGCGCCCACAGCCACTGAACAGGTGGCTACATGTGACCCGCCAGTCAGTGAGTGTAACAAGGCTTTGATGCAATTAAGAATTCATTTCCCAAATAGCCACACAACTAATCACAATCCTAAAACTCAGTCAATGCAAACATAGACAGCTCTTTACATGGCAAAAAAATACAGCGAAATTACAGCAAGATGACACAAATTAAGTAATGAAGCACAACTAAACGCGATTATTAATCGATTGAGTGGCGTCGGGGACAAGAGGCTTTCAAACTGGCATTCTTTCAAAAGAATATTTGACGTGACTGTGAAGCTGAAGATCTGAAGCAAAAAATCGCCTCCTATTATCATTTAAACGTCCTATTATCATTTAAACACTCATTTAAACGTAATAGCATTGGTCAAAGGCACCACTGGAGGCCATTATTACCCAAAGCATGTCAGAGAAAAGTATTGTAAATTACAAATATGCCTCATGAAACCCTTTTTTTTATGTATGTCAGTAATGCTTGGGAAATATATTTTATTTTTTTGAAGGGGGGTACACATAAACTGCTGTTATGAAATTGCACACATGTAACTTGGCAGTGAAAAATTGCTTCAAGTCTGATTGCACATTGTGTTAAAGGCTATGCCATTGTAAAATTATTTTTTTATTGTCAATTTTGCGTTTGAAATCTTTCATCCTTTTATGGATTTGATCACTCAGATGATACGGAATGAATCAGGCTCACAAAGATTCCTGATCATGTGTGATAATAAAAAAAGGTTTTGCAGCTGTTTCTTCTGCACAATAAATCTCTACAATTACTCCTGATCCTGAACAATACTGTGATCTTTGCTTACCTATTTTAAGAGTCACTGAATAAACAAGCGCTCCTTGTTATTGTATGCGTGCATGTCAATTTGTGTGTATGAGTGCACCTCTCTCACATTCCAGATGCAGCAAGATACAAAAGGGAGCTAGTTCGACATTCGCAAATTGAATTCTGCCAAACGTGACAGTGATGAAGTGTTGTTCCTACCAGCCGTGATTGTCTTTATCTTCACTCTTGTACAGGAGCATTACGGCGGGCCTGCCGTCTCCATGGGCATCATCCTCTCAGCCAACTTTTTCTAGAAATGACAGCATTGGAAAGTCAAATTATATCATACATGTTTTATCAGCTCGAGGTGTTGGTGAAAGCCTGTTTGTGTGTCTACATCATTCTCACAGCATGCTTTCCACTTTTCACCTTTTCCCTGTAAGTACAGGTTTCCTTAACCCTCAGGCTAGCTTTTAATAATAGGATGCAGTTCAGGGAATTGATCCAGGTTCATGGGTAAAAGCTTTTACGATTATGTCAGTTATAAAACAAAGTTTGGCTTTCCTGTATTTTTCTCCAGGCATGTGGAGAATCTCAATGATGCACTGTGACTCTGCGCAGCTTGTAGAATTGAAAAGAAGAAAAACAGGAGGGTAGAGGAGAGCAAATATGGAGGAGCACAAGGAAGAGGTTAAAGATGCTAGTATTCAGGCTCAAATTTCTCTGCAGAGAAACCTTTCTCAAACAAGGGAACAACAGGGAAAGTGTCATTTAAGATGAAGTAATTTCAATGAAAAGATTGCAAGAAAGTATGTCATGGAGAGGTAGGCGACCAAGGAGGAAAGAAAATCAAGGACAGTACATCTGACAAACAGTATGTGGAAAAACAACGCATGGTCCCCTCCAGGCATTCTGAAATTCAGAGGTGGGCAAATTTTGCTGGTCTGTCCTCCATCCTTCGTTCGCAATGTCGGCACTCTTCCGCGCTCGCCCGTCTGTCCTTATCCATAATAGTCCCGCCGTCCGCGTCCATTATTTTTACATTTCTTATTGTATTGAATTTACCACAGTTCAACGGTGGAATTAATGACATCTGTAAAGACACCCATTAAATTCATCAGTGACAAAAGAGCTACGGTGTGGTGTGATATATCCCGGGAAGGAGTGATACCTATCTATGGAAGCCAGCCATGTTAGTGTGCCAAAACAGTCCGTGGGACAGACTGACAGTTCAGTCCGCACTTGACTTGATTAGAGGGCCGGATGAAAACGCACCGTCAGTCCTCAGTCCGTCCTTGGGTGGAGGCAATTTGCCACCACCTTTTAATGGGGGTCTTTATTGTTTGTCCCTGTTTTTTTCTTATATTGCCTTCAACACTTTGTCCCAAGCATCCATGATCACATTTTCACCCTTAATCAGCATCTTCGTGAGGCTGTAAAACACGAACAAATTTTGTTCAACTTTGGTTCAGCAATGCTTGACAGTTAGCACCGACATACGGAATTCATACATTGTCACAGTGTCTCTGTGCCACTAACTACCGACTTCTTTTTCTGCCCTGGTGAAAAGCTTAAGAGCTGTCAGAATGTAAGTAATGTAAGTATGGACTTGTGCTGACCTCTCAGCCGGCAGTAGAGATAGAGTTAGAAAGCCTTTATTAAGACACCAGATGACAGCAAAGGAAAGAGAAATAGATTGTGTGACAGTAGTTGATGTTAAAGGAGCCCTATCATACTGAATCAACACTTATGAGCTTTTAGCCATGGTAAAATGCTAATTCCTCACAGAAACACCCCCAAAGTCGTGTTTTCCGCAGTTCACTCATCTTGCTCATTCTTCCTCTCAAAGCACCAGTCCCTCCCGATCCAAGAAAACGACCAGATCCTCACTTTGTGATGTCAGAAAGTGGATGGATGGATGGATGGATGGATGGATGGATGGATGGATGGATGGATGGATGGATGGATGGATGGATGGATGGATGGATGGATGGATGGATGGATGGATGGATGGATGGATGGATGGATGGATGGATGGATGGATGGATGGATGGATGGATGGATGGATGGATGGATGGATGGATGGATGGATGGATGGATGGATGGATGGAAATAAAAGTCAGCATACTCAACCCTGAGCACCGTTTCTATTCGTATTCACGGATGGATGGATGGACCGGACTCATGTCAAATGAGATGGTGACTCATTTTACCATCCGTGTGTGATTTGTGAATTAGATGCAACGTTTAGCTCAATTTTTACCAGTTAGTGCCACGCAAAATTATGGAACAGGCAAACCTTGGCCACACCTACCAAAATCCACCCGGTTAATGCTTGTAGACCTTCCTAGTGAATCCTGTAATTCTCTAACTTGACGGAATTTCATAAAGAAAAAAAAAAAAACATGTTCTGAAACAGTATTAGGGCGTCTAGAGAATGGCTGTTGTTGCTGCTAAGCTCATGTCATTGTCCCTTTAAAATAGCATTATCCAGCTCCTTTAACAAAATGTTGCTAAATGCTCTGCAACAGCCCAATAAGACAACAAAACGAAATTCACCAGCCAGTGTACAGAAATTTCTAATGATTTAGGGGCCAAAATAGCTCCATAGCAACAAGCATCCTGGGTTATTATGGTTGAGAACGGTTGCCACGGTGAAGTTCGGCATGCTCATCTCTATGTTGTGCATTAACGCATCAAGCTTTGGGGGTCCACGGTGGGGATAAGGCTTATGAAATATACAAGGCCTTATATTCATCACTTTTGTCTTTTTTTCGTCTTCATTTAATGAAGCAACATTGTGATGTTTGTAGCCAGGGATGTCACATCCGTGGGATATGCTGCCATACCCATACTTTTCTCAATGAAAGCTTTTAACACCACCAGAGTTAACAACATCAAATTATTAAATAATGTTATGCCAGCAGAACAGGAAAAAAAATAGACTGTAGAAACAACATGTCCATATCCTCCTTAGGATGTTGCCTCTGTTCAGGGCAACGAACGAAACAATCCAGGAAGGCAAAGAAACTGAGCGTGACGGCCAGTCGGGGCTATTGTGACATTCTTTTCATGCCTGCTCCAAAGGCCTCCTGCACTCGTCTTTGAAGTGGAACAAGCAAGAAGACCAGTCCAATATTCTTTTTTCCCCTTCAACAAAATAAGCACCTCAAAACAAAATATTATTTTCCCAATCTTGGTTACAATCATTTTAATTTCCTTGTAATCGCAATTGTTGCAAAACCTTTAACAGTCTATGCCAGTATTTACCCATCTTTATTTTAACCAAATTACCAATTTTATATCACAAAACACTCACTCACGCTTAGTGCCAAAAATGTCACATACACAATTAATACTAAAACAAAGATGTAATGAGGGTGGCATGGTGGAGCACTGGTTTGCAATTCACCTCACAGTTCAAAAGTGGGGGGTTAAAGGGTTCTATTTTAGGCTCTTGCCTTCCTGTGTGATTTTGCATGTTCTCCCTGTGCCTGTGTGGGTTTCCTCCTACAAACATGCATGGTAGGTTAATTACGCACTTCAAATTGTCCTTAGGTGTGATTGTGAACGATTGTTTGCCTATGTGTGTCCTTCAATTGGCTGCCCAATGTCAGCTGAGATAAACTCCAGTATGCCCGCGACCCTCGTGAGTAGAAGAATGAATAGCTGAATTAAGATGATGTGGTCAGTGTGAAATCCGGGCCTGTTCGATTGAACACAAAGCTGATGTACTCACAAGAAGCAGTGACTGGTAGTAATTAGGAATAAAATTAAGTGAAATCAGATCATTTCCTGTGGCAGCCCTGACGATCGTTTGCTGCATATGAGGGTGCCACAAAAACATTGTTTTTGATTTTCCACTGTAGATTCCTCAACCATGTCGCCAAAACGAATTAAAAGGCAAAGTTTTATGAAAAAAACAACAACCTATAGAAACCAGTGTATGTTGACTTTTGCCAGGAAGGGAGACAGAGAGAGGGGGAGCAGTGTCGCTATTTTCCCACTGGGTTGCTTTCAACTCCAGTACGTATCAGGACCAAACATCTGAGAAGTGAAGTCATCGATGCTCTTTAGAAACTCAGAGCTACCACGAGAAAAAACACACCCCATCACACAGCGAGCCTTTCTAAAGACAAGTATAACTTTTTACAATTGATACAGGATAGGTTGCAAACTAAACAATTTCCTGCTCCACAGGATAGAAAAACAGGCAGATCTGTAGCCATTTTGCACAATGCGTTTGTCATAAACAGTCCCTTTCATCCAACAGAAGCTCACAACAGCTGAGGGGCTGCAGAAGCAGAGCACTTAGACGGTACCTTCCGGCGAACTTTCTATGATGCTCTGAGGACTTACATGTTGGGTCTGTTGAGTTGAGCAAGGAGTATGGTATATCTGCAACACTTCAAAACCTACTGGGAATGAGGAAGGAAAGATGAAAAGAGGCGGAAATCAGAAGGGGAACAAACTCACAACTTTCCCCCTTCTGAAAATAGCTTGTGTAGAGGGCGTTATGCACTGAACTAAGGGTACATCTCCCTTGAGAGTTGGAGGAGGCGGGAAGTTGGTGGAGGAGGATCAGACGAGGCTTTATTTGCGCTCGACAGGGTTGCTTGTTGACAGGTCATTGCCTTTGCAAGCTCAGAGGTGTACATTGTTTCATCCCAATTTGAGTCTGATCACATATTTCCTGACAGCTGATTTCATTCTGTCAACTCCGAAACTAGTGCAAGGGAAAAGAAGTTTGATTTTTAATGTATCTTTCCTGTGCTCATATCCAACTAGCCCAGACCATTAAACCTTCCCTGTTGTCTGAACCAAACTCTCAGTACCCTGAGCTCATTAATTGATCTGGTCACACTTTTGATAGAACCTTGAGCACTTTTCAACAAGTCAGACACAACCTGCAAACATATTAAAACACATTTTTCGCTGTGATTTACTTCCGTTGTATAAACAATTTTCTCAATTCCTAAGACAAATTTCTTCAAACTTTCCATGACTTCTCCTTTTCTATAAACACAAAACACCACTTTCTAATTTTATTCATAGAACCTCTGACTCTTTCTGTAAAACCATTGATTTGTCAAACAGTGGTCCGTGGCCCTCTAGTGGTCCGCGGCAGTTGCAGGTGGTCTGCGAAATTAGGAATGGAAACCAATTGTATTTTTTTTAAATAAATTGATTTATTATTTAGACTTGATTTATTTTCCAGCTAATTTTGTGAATTATCTATTCATCCAAATTATGTCAAATGTAGCTGAGATTCCCAAAATACACATACAAATGCAAATAAATGTATAGGTCTATCCTTCGGTGCAAAATAATATTTCGCGTAAACAGTGAGCCCCGATTTGCGTCTTGGTTATATTGGTGTAGATTTAGTGTCATTACAAAAATTACAAATTGTCTTCACTTTTCAAAAATAGAGATATTGCTAGCAATTTTTATTACCATTCATCTTTTTAAAATATTTGAACAGTTTTTATTCGTCTCTGATTTCAAAACTAGTTATTCATCAGTTTGTTGTGTAGCCTATACTGTAAATAATATAAGGCGATGACAGTGATGGTAACTAGGACTACAATGCGGCCCGCAACAAAAATTAATTCGACACCCCTATTTTAGCAGGATCCTTTCCCTGAACGCCTGGCTTCTTTCTTCCTGTAGAACACAATCTGAACTTCAGTGATCATTTCCATATATACATTCCTGGGCGTTTTCTCCGGGCACTCCAGTTTCCTCCCACATCCCAAAAACATGCTTGGTAGGCCAATTGAGCACTCCAATTGGAGTGCACTCCAATCCATGCGATTGGCTGGCAACCGTTTCAGGGTGTCCCCCGCCTACTGCCCGATGACTGCTGGGGTAGGCTCCAGCACACCCGCAACCCCCATGGGGACAAGCGGTATAGAAAATGGATGGATGGACATTCCTGGGTCCCACCGACTTAAAGCAATAGGATTTTGCATCCAATACCATGTCGGTGAGCCCTACTATACATACTGCAGCTTTTAAAAAGATAATATAGTACGTGTGTGTATATATATATATATATATATATATATATATATATATATATATATATATATATATATATATATATATATATATATATATATATATATCAAATGTGGTATATACCAAGGAGACGCTCTGTCCTCAATGCTGTTCTGTATAGGACTGAACCCCCTCAGCCAAATAATCAACAAGACGGGCTATGGATACCAACTCAGGAATGGGGCCAGCATCAGCCACCTCCTCTACATGGATGACATAAAGCTGTACGCTAAGAACGAGCGGGACATTGACTCCCTGATCCACACTACCAGGATCTACAGCGCTGACATCGGAATGTCATTCGGACTTGAGAAATGTGGCCGCATGGTGACTAAAAGAGGAAAGGTAATCCACACAGAGGGGGTCTCACTCCCAGAAGGAACAATAGCAGACATTGAGGACAGCAACAAATACCTTGGAATTCCACAGGCAAATAAATGGCAACCTTGACGAGGAAACAAGGAAAGCAGCCACAGCCAAATACCTCCATCGAGTAAGGCAAGTCCTAAGAAGTCAGCTCAACGGCAAGAAAAAGTCCCTAGCCATTAACAGCTACGCCCTACCAGTAATCAGATACCCTGCAGGAATCATACGGTGGCCAAAGGAAGATATACAGACCACAGATATCAAGACACGGAAGCTCCTAACCATGCATGGAGGGTTCCATCCCAAGTCCAGCACCCTGAGACTGTACACTAGCCGCAAAGAAGGAGGCCGAGGACTAGCGAGCGTGAGAGCCACTATCCAAGATGAAACATCCAAGATCCATAAGTACATCAGGGATAAGGCCCCAACGGATCACGTGCTCAGTGAATGTCTCAGACAATGGACATCAAAGGAAGATGAGGTGCTGGAGGGACCATCATGGGAGGACAAGCCCCTACATGGGATGTACCACCGAAACATAGCTGAAGTGGCTGATATCCAGAAATCCTACCAATGGCTAGAAAGAGCTGGTCTGAAGGACAGCACAGAGGCACTGATCCTGGCTGCACAAGAACAGGCCTTGAGCACCAGAGCAATAGAGGCCCAAATCTACCACACCAGACAAGACCCCAGGTGTAGATTGTGCAAAGAAGGTCCTGAGACAATCCAGCACATAACTGCAGGGTGTAAGATGCTGGCAGGTAAAGCATACATGGAGCGCCATAACCAAGTAGCTGGAATAGTGTACAGAAACATCTGTGCAGAGTATGGACTGGAAGTCCCAAGATCCAAGTGGGAAACACCTCCAAAGGTGGTAGAGAATGACCAAGCCAAGATCCTCTGGGACTTCCAGATCCAGACAGACAGAATGGTAATGGCGAACCAACCGGACATTGTGGTGGTGGACAAAGAGCAGAGGAAAGCCGTTGTGGTTGACATAGCCATCCCAAATGATGGAAACATTAGGAAAAAGGAACATGAGAAACTTGAGAAATATCAAGGGCTCAGAGAAGAGCTGGAGAAGGCCTGGAGAGTGAAGACTTCATGGGTACCTGTGGTCATTGGAGCACTAGGGGCAGTAACCCCCAAACTGGAGGAGTGGCTGAAACAGATCCCAGGAAAAACGTCTGACATCTCAGTCCAGAAAAGTGTAGTACTAGGAACAGCAAAGATACTGCGTAGAACCCTCAAGCTCCCAGGCCTCTGGTAGAGGACCCAAGCTTGAAGGGAAAAAGAGACCACCCACGGGAGGAAAAAGTTTTTATATATAAAGGTATATGTATATTGGATTACACTACAGTACAAATGTTAAAAATAAATCACTCAAAACCAATTCAGTGTATAAGCACTGGAATTCAAACGTTCACTGAGATAATATGTAAGGAAATACCTCATTTATTTTTTTACTTAGATTTTTGTCTTAGTTTCCAATAACATTTGATGGTCTTCATCGTGATCAATATAATTTCAGAACACGTGTCGTGTGTGTAGGTGAGGGTGCATGTATCGGTGTCCCATAGGCAACGCCAGTGGAGAATATAAACCGCCATTTCTGTATGCATGTTTTGCGAATGGTCACTACAGCTTCTACATTGATCCTTTGCATTTTTTCTCCTAACAAGCCTTTTGACCTTAAAAATTGTGGGGGTATCCATTGTGGTTCCAATGCTTTAAGAAACAAGACCATTTAATTGTGTGCGGAGGGACTCTCAGCACAGAAACTTACTGATTGGAGGAAGTCAAGATTCACAAATATCCCAGGACGCAACTGCACCTGGCCTCCCTGCATGGTTGATTTGTCATTGTAACACTTCTGCTCCAAGAATAATTGACTCAGGCGCATGGTACACACAGCTCTAGTCGTTGACAAACCTCTTCGGTGAATTAAGTAATCATTCATTATGGCTTTACAATATGCTTGGAGTTTAAGTAATTTTCCGTAGCTGTTGAAAGATTCCCTTATACTTGATGTTTATGTTTCTGCCTAACTGTAATTATTGTCATTCTTTATGAGATATTTCTTTTAATAAGCCTTGGAAGTGAAGAAAAGTTGTCATCAGTGTATATACCATATTAGGTACAGTACTTTATGTCATTAGAAAACTGCATTACTGCCTCCTTATGTATCAATGCATGTGACCAAGTGGGCCAAGGAGAGGACCTGGGAACAGGTAATTATTGTGCTGAGGTAAAAGATCATTATTCACTCATCTGGACACAATCACCATCTGTCCTGGTGAGCACACCTCACACACAACCAAGGGCAACCCAACCCACACACATGAATGCCATCTATCTTTACAAGTGTTGGATCGCTATTCCCTCATCTATGCTCCGCTCCTCTCCTGGGGTATCATATTGTGTCTCTTCGCTAAAAAGAATAAAGTTATCTTTTTGGCCGTTGAGTATTTGTATTTACTTGTATTCTGTTTTTGCCATATGTCAGTCTGGTACTCCACAAGTACAGCCACTTTTCATTTTGCAGGTTGATTAATGAAGATCCATTGTAAAGATGCAAAAAGCTGTGACTGACGCCTCAGCCAACCAAGGGTATAGAGCATGCATGTCTAACTCCAGCCCTCGAGGGCGACTATCCAGCATGTTTAATGTTTCCCTCCTCCAACATACTTGATTAAAATGATCAGCTCACCAGTAACCTCTGAAGAAGCCTGATAATCATCCTGATCATTTGAATCGGATGTGTTGGAGGAGAGAAACATGGAAAACAGAGAACACAATTCCAGTCCTCGGGGTTCAGCGCCCTGCATGTTTTATGTGTCCGTGGGGCCACATACCTATAATTCAAATGATCAGACAATCAGAAAGGTCTGCAGAAGCTGGATAACGATTCTGATCATTTGAACCAGGTGTGTTGCAGCAAGGAGACATAGTATAAAACATGCAAGGCACCGGAGCCTGAGGACCGGAACTGGACAGCCCTTTGGTATGGAGAAGGATCGGGATTATTAAAAGCAAGAACAGCAGAGTCATTGCATGCAAACTCCAGGTAAAGAGCGCACAGTAAAAAACACAAATACTTCAGCATACCTTGGCCTGCATGAAAATTATCCAGGATGGTATTAAAAACCATGAGATCATGTGAACCATTCCAATGATGCACCTTACGAGAAGGATCCATTACTCCCCACTTGCTCCACGTGCTCTAGGGGAAAAAGAAAAACTTTAATAGCAATTAGCAGTAATGCACCATGCCATAATTCTGTCTGCTGGCTGGATCAGCACTTGACTGTAATTGCCAATTTACTCATAACTGATGGATAAGAACTTAAAAGTAACAAGAGGACCAATCGTGTCAAGGTGATTGATGAATGGATGAATTTAGATGAGTGAGTGTTTTTGTGAAAGGGTGTGGATGGGTTAGCAAGGAATGGTTAGATAAAAGCAGTATCAAGCTGAACATTTGGATTACTTTGACGGATGCATCCTATTCCCCAGCCTTCCACACCCAGGATTGTGCTGATGTATACATTAAAAAAATGTGTTGACACACTAAGATAAGTAACTTGTGCTGCATTTACAACAATGTTTAGCCTCATGCTGATGAAAAAGGGTGTAAATTCATGTAGTTATTTTGACAACGAGGTCTGGGGAAAAAAAGGGAGGCCTTTTTATTTGAAATTTGATATCTGAGTGTGTCCTCATATATTCATTTAGCTGCATTCAAGTACAGCGGTTCTTTTGTCTGAACTGAACTGTTCTTCCAAACGATTTGTTTAAAAAATGTGTTTCTGGTATGCCTACCACTGATGGTGTGCAGGGCTCTCTGTGGTGGTGCGTAAAATAATCATTGAATTATTATTCAATAATAATTGCAAGACTGCAGTTGTGTTGAGTTCATAAGTTCTGTAACTTCCAAGTGCGTGCGAGGTCAAGGTAAGCAAGGGTGACTAGTGATTGAAAGAGGGAGTCAAACTCAAAGTCCACTATCGAAGCTTTTCGCGGTATACAGATTTTATTTATAATTTCCTATATTCGCAAGTATTAGCAGCATATTTTAGCGATTTTAGGTTTTGTTGTCTCGTAACCGGCGGCTCGGTGGCGCACTGGGTAGCACGTCCGCCTCACAGTTAGGAGGGTGCGGGTTCGATTCCACCTCCGGCCCTCCCTGTGTGGAGTTTGCATGTTCTCCCCGGGCCCGCGTGGGTTTTCTCCGGGCACTCCGGTTTCCTCCCACATTCCAAAAACATGCTTGGTAGGCCGATTGAAGACTCCAAATTGTCCCTAGGTGTGAGTGTGAGTGCGATTGGTTGTCTGTCTCTGTGTGCCCTGCGATTGGCTGGCAACCAGTTCAGGGTGTCCCCCGCCTACTGCCCGATGACGGCTGGGATAGGCTCCAGCACGCCCGCGACCCCCGTGGGGACTAAGCGGTTCAGAAAATGGATGGATGGATGTCTCGTAACCTCAAACTGCTTGACTAACAGGTTGTCTGAGGTCACCTGAAGCCAGGTAGAACAGACGTCAAGCCTGCTCCTCACCTTGTGACACAGTCAAACAATTAATGGTGATTTGCAATCAACTGCTGGGAAAATAAATAAGAGACCTGGATAAATGAAAACTCTGATGCAATTACACCACAACTTCCAGTTAAGCCCATTGCAATTAACAACCTGTCAGATGGGATGGATAGGACTGTGCAAGGCAGCAGAGCAATGTGTGTGCTTGTGTACAAATCCAGCTGGCCATAAAACACCCCAGTGCTGATTTTAATTCAATCCACTTAATTAAACTGCACAGGAACTCTATGAGTATACAGAGAAGCAGTAGGGTGCCGCAACATGTGAAAGGCAGTCTATCGGGTAAGGACGACATGCGTCCTACTTTGTGGTTGCGTTAAGACAAACCACCGGAGAAGAATAAGGCCAAATAAGGACTCTTACCCAGCTACGTTAGTAGGAAGTTGCATTGCAAAGTTTTCTCTTTTATGATACAAGCACTGGTGTTCCTATATGTTTAAGTCTATAACCCTCATAAGAGGTAGACTCAAGCAGTTCAACTCAGGGTGGCTTGACAAGGTTCTCCGTCCCTCATGAACCAGAAAGAACACACAGCAGCAGTGATGGTCTGCCTTGAGAAGGACGGTTTTCCTTTTATAGAGCCTCACCTACCAGCAGAACTGAAAAGATGTCAGAATGATGCTTGTAAAATAGGACGCAAATATGGTGGATGAGCAGTGCAACGTTTTGACAATTGGATTACATGTATGATATGACACTGCAATATAAAGAAATCTTCTCATCAATTACAGCGAGCAGAACTTCATGGGTACAAGATAGATCATCACTTGCAGGAAAAAATATCCTGAACGATACTGATGGAAGTACGGCAGCCCAGTGGTCAGCACTTCTGTCTCACAGTTCTAAGGATGGGGATTTCAATCTTGACTCCAGCCTTCTTGTGTGGAGTTTGTGTGGTTACTTTGACAATTTGTGAGTGTAAATACATGTTTGTCTTCTGTGTGCTATTGACTGGCAACTCATCCAGAGGATTGGCTCCAGCCCATCCACGACCCCAATGGGTGTAAAAAGTTTAGTAAACGGATGCTATGGATGATAATCAAAGTGTTGACTCTGTGTAAAAGAGGCTTGAGAGTCATGCTGGAGTAGTTACTATACTGAGTAATGCATGAAATTGCGTTGCTGAAAAAAAGCAAACAAAAGGACTGACGGGAGCAAAGTCTTGGTGAGTTACAGACACCCTTGTATTCTGTGCGTGTCTGGATGTGTGTCTATACTCATCCCAGGGGTTTTCTTTAAGGAGCCATTAAACGCAAGATACGAGCCTGGCTGACCTGCCTGCACTCCAAACGATTTTTGATGACAGTAGAAAAAAAACAAAAACAGATCACTTCTTCTCAAAGGTCAGCCCCTGTACTGCTACCATGGCACTCTAATGAAAACAATTGCAGGGCAATGTCTCAGCGGTCTCAGGCAGTTATAAAGGTTAGGATGTACAATCTAAAGGAAAGTAATGGGTGAGGCGAAACTCACAAAACACGGATGATGAGGTAGAACATCATGCGTCCTGCAAGAAGTCAGAGACAATATTTGACCTCCTCCATGCAATAGTTGATACTGTCCAGTGCAATGTCAGTGGCATTTGCCTTACATGCATGATGTACACTAGGCGTGAGTACACATCCTTGCTCCCAATCAATCTTGGGTTCAACCATCAAGGGAGCGGTGGATCAATTGTGAACAAGAGCAAGCATGAGCTGTTTGCCAAGTGCCCCACACAGAAAGTAGGTAAACACAAAGTTCTGTCATGTGCAGGCAAATGTTGTCATTGTCACATGCATACACACACACACGAACACACGCGTGCTCACGCAAATATGTTTTCTGACTGCAGTCCAATCAAAGCAAAGCTAATTACGGTCTTGCGCCGGTGTTATTCCAGCGTGGAAGGCGCTGGCCCGTTGATGGCGTCTAGGCTTGAATTACTGCTTTAATTACTGATGCTAATGTTTTCTCTGCCATTAAACATTTATGCAAAGTGGCATCCGGAGATGTTCAAATCCTTATCTACGCAGATCCCCAGAGACTGTGAGGCTGAGGGGGAGTGCTGAGGAGGCCTGGGACTGATCTTGGAAAAGTGCCGTCACTGCACTTCTATCCAGTCTTTGCGAAGCCTCATGAAACACCTGCTGTGGCCTTTGGACCAAAGTCCAGCCAGAGATACCTGACTCAACTGCCACCAAATTAGTCAGCCCACATGCAAGCACGCACCGTTCATTTAGATGCTCTCAATAGTCTTGAGGGAATTACTTGAGACTGCAAGTGGTTGAGCACACAAGCTCTGAGGAATGATGGCTCCTGGGCAGTGAGACAAAGGGTAAAGAGAGAACATGGTGAAAAGTGGGACAGTTGAAAAGAATAATTGTTTGTGCGTGGAAAGAAGTCATTAAGGAGGCGGACTTGGAAAGATGCGTAGGGGAACAAAAACCTCAGAACTCTGCGAGAGAGACATAATTGCACCATGACTGCTATTAGCATAGTAAGTGCAAATCCGAGTTTTACGACTTTTTTTTTTGGTCTAAATGCCTCCCTCAGTGATATGCTCCCTGGACTAAATCAATAATTCTGTGCTTCAATTACTGTTCCCTACTCTTCATTGTGTCCCTGTTTCACATTCTTTGCCTCTGCATAAGAATATCGACCATTATTTGGGGGTGGGCAAGTTTGACAAATGTTACATTGCTTCATCTCTCCGAGATTTTTCTTACCTATTTCTTTTTGCTCACTTGTTCTGAACGAAATAAAACCATTCCAGTATGAACGAAACTTTAGAAAAGAAGCAATGAATATAAATGCTATAGTCCTTGCTATACAACTACATACCTTACAAAATATAGCAAAGAAATAAGCAGAAATATTAAAGTATTAAAGTATTGTGCACGCTTCAAAATCATCTACTACTGCATTAAAAGGACATTTTCTCTTCCTCTCCCAAAAACGTAAAAATATTGATGTTAAGAAATTTTGAAATAAACAAATTGTGTTCCTGGAAACATGGGGAAAAAAAACAAGATACGTGTTTTCTTCTAAATGTAATTATAATAATATTATATATAATATATATATAATTTAATTATTATAATTATTTTTACGAGTTTGACTTTTCTGTGTTGTTTTACATTACCTGCTTGATGTAAAGTATGAAAAGATAAGTTGTTTTCAGTGTATGCACTTGAAAAACAATGAGAATGCAGTAGTTTAACACACTTTTGAAACAATTCAAACGCTTTTAAAGACATAAGATACTAAGAAAGAGAAAGAACAATGGATAACACATACTGTACAAGAGTAATAGTAGAGATTTGTCTCAAAATAATTCACACAAACATATCTTCGGATAACACGTTTTTCAGATTCACAAATACATATGTGTAATTTTTGCATTTTTCAGATTCTCAAATGCATCCGTAATTTTCACATGTTTTTTTTTTTAATGTTAAGTTGTGTGTGATCATCAGGAAAAAACATTTGATTTTGGCAAACTAATGCCATGCAGTTTCAAGATATTCACACAAAGGTTTCAGATAAGGACCGTTCCACCTCTGTCTGCTTGGCAGAACGTTTGCTGTCTCCCTTTTTGGTATAAGAATTGGAAATAAAAAAAAATGGAAAATTAGCTTTTATCTAGTCTATTGTGTTCCTTTAACAAACGTCAGGAAACAAAATATCAACATATTCACGATGTCTTGACAGGGGAATGAATTCTGGAGGAATTTACATTCATTACAGTAGACCTTCTGATGCTACTTATTTGGCTGCAGCAGCATAGAATAAGAAGAAGCAGCAGCAGCAGAAGAATAAATTCTTCCAGCTCGGGTGTGCAGACTGCATGTGGCCCGCAGGCTGCCAGTTGCCCATCGCTCATATAATTGGTCCACAGGCCAGATAAAATAACAGAGCAGCCCTGTGTACATTTTCTACCCTTCAATTAAACTGGCCACATCCTCAGAAGCAGTGAATTTATCATAATTCAATGAAAAATAATGAGTTAGGATAAATGTTTTCCACATCACCACAATCCAATCCTTTGGAAATATTCTTCTTCCACTTCCAATGTTTGATGAAAAGCAATAGTGTTTGATCACAAATAGATCTGTAAATGTCAGGATATCCTTTTTTAGTTTTGCTTCAATATCAGTGGGTATGGCTCAGAAATGAACAAGGCATGTTTGGCTCAGGTGGAAGGAGAGAAAGTAAGGACTTAACATACAAAACGTGCAAGCCAGTTGTTACTGTGGTGATTGAAGTTCTGTCTGAAGAGTCTGTTACTGTGGTGATCAGAATTTCTCATGCACTGCCACTCTTTGAAGCAAGTAATTTATCTCAAAAGGTTAAACCTCCTTCAAGTTTTCACATAACAAACTTGCATGAATATTCCTCTGGCCTCGTCAGCCCTACCCAATTTCCTGTGTCGACCAATCAGCCATTCATGGTTGCATGGCTCAATGGTAAAGTGGTTATGGTAAAGTCTCTCCACCTGAAGATTGTGTGTATAAATCTCAATCTTTGTAACAATGTCAAAATGTCCTTGAGAAAGACACTGAATTTTGTAAATAGCTTTGACTGGTACATAAAGAAATGGCAGAATAATGTGGGATTGAATGCCACTAAAGTGACTTACAGAATGTTTGATAAATTGTGGAATAATATGATAATTAAGATATCTGTTAGGCCCCATCTTAGCATACAATAAAACAATGGCGATGTTGCTGCATAGAATCGCCTGCGGGTTGGTCAACTCATGACACGAACGTCGAGTGATTAACAGAAAAATCAACAAATTGGCATTTTTCTAGTTAAATTCTTGTATGACCTTGGTTCACGTGGGTCCCTGGGCCCCGCCCAGGTACTGTAAGCCCTTTAGTGAAGATGACGTAGATAAAGTTCTGTTTAACTGCAGTGTATTTACCATTCCATCAGATTCTTCTGTAAAAATAAATAGTTTACTTTGTACGACACTAACAAAGGTTTCGCTGTGTAATATAGTAGTCCCGCAGCACCCGACAGAACATTATTGGTTAATAAAAATGATACTCGCTTAATATCATCAAGGACCTAAGTCAATTTCTGAGTTACATTTCCACATATAATTGTGATGTCACTAACACCAGGGCATGCCAGTTAAATCCAATACCGTTCTGCTTTGTGTAGTGTATACTGGCTGAAGGGTTATTTTCCTGGCAAAGCAGTAAATTGTGCTGACAGAGAGGATTTATCTTTTGTGTTGGACTATAATAAAGTTTTTGCATGAAGCTTGGGAACTGCTGAGTAGAAAAGACACAGAGGAAGTCTCCCTGCACTCCCTCAAGCGTGCATTAGCCAACATTCTACCTGCCTGTATCCCTTTCTTATCCGAACCAATACACATGGAGTCACATGAATGAAAAGGGGGGGTAATCCAGTGTATTCTAATCCAGCCTTGTCTCTCATAGCAGGATGAGTATCCACACAACATGGTAAATGTCTCAAGAATCCCCAAAATAGTTCCCCTACAATGGAAATTATCCGTGAATCTTGAGTGTGCATTAACAATATAAGTGACTTACAAAGTAAGAAGACATCATGTAGATTAACAAACCAATTCCTTTTCAACATTTGAAAAACTCGTATTAGTTAACAAGTGACCAAACAACTATTTTATATATTCAATTGAAAGTACATAAACCAAACAGCGCATTTAACGTTAGATAAACACACTGAAAATTATTCTCCAACAGTGTAGTCGTTTCTGTGGCTGAATAATGTCCCACCCTAACAATTTTCACAAGAATGTCGTTTGGTTTATTGGAACGAGGAGGTGATTATTTCAAAGCATGGGAATTAAACTTTTGATGATATTGTGAATTGTGAATGATGAAATCCCTAAATTCCTTGCAATAGTAAGTTGAGGAAGATTGTCTTTAAAGTGTTAAAGTGTGTGACTATTTTCTCCTGCACTTGTTCACAAAGAGATGAACCTTGCCCCATCATTGCTTGTGTTTTTTCCTGTTAGTTACGTGCAACACATATACAGGGAATCTGGAGAAATCATTTGTATTTAAGGCCAACACTCAACACTGAATACCCGCAGCCTTTGATTCCTCAGCATCAACGTGTAAAGGAAATCAGCAGACGGGCTCAGGAATACATCACAAAACCAATCTTTGGTGCTACATCCCTAAGAGCAACTTCAAAAATGTTCTGTGGTTTGACGAGTCCAGTCTACATTTCAAACCGTTGGAAAGTCATGGACGTTGAGTTCTGCCAGTCAAAAAGGAAAAGGTTCTTCCAGATTTTTATCAGCGCAATAAAGTTCAAAAGCCAGCATCTGTGATGGTATAGTACCATTTATGCTGAGAAGTACACCCATCCATTTTCTGAACCGTTTATCCTCACGAGGGTTGTGGGCATGCAGGTTTGGGGAAAACATATGCTGCTGTCCATGGAAGGTGTATTTCATGGTTGCCCCTGGATATTTCAGCAAGACAATGCTAAACCACACACTCTGCACGTGTGGCTTTGAAGTAAAAGAGTGATACCAGACTGGCCTACCTGCAGGTCAGACCTGTTTCTCATTGAAAATGTGTGGTGCATTATGAAGCGTAAAATATGACAACAGAGACCCCAGACTGTTGAACAAGCAAGAATGAGTTTGAAACTGACCCACAAAGCTTCAACAGTTTGTGGTAAAAAAAAAGGTGGTACGACAACGTGGTCTCCCTCCAAGCTTTTTTTGAACCTGCATGTTGCAGCCATAAAATTCTAAGTTTGATTATTTGCGAAAAACAAATAAATGTATTAGTTTCAACATGAAATATCTTGTCTTTATAGTGCATTCAATTCAATAGAAGTTGAAGGTTATTTGCAAATCATCGTTTTCTGTTTTTATCTGTTTAATGGAATGTCCCAACTTCATCAGAATTGGGCAATGCAAATGTCTTCATGTGTTCGTAAAGCTGCCTTGTCTTGCCTTTAAGTTAATTTGATGATGATAGTGACTTTTAATCAATAAAACTGGACTTCTGCATCCATTTTGATGAAGTATTTTTTGTAAAAACAATTTCTAGTTTTCACAGAACTCTTAGTCATATTGTAGCTACTGCAGTTAAGCCTGCAATTATTCATACGCCAGCGGTATATATGAATATTTGAACACTGAACAGTCTGAATTGATACTTGAGTTTTAGTTTAGATTTTGATCACGATCATGTCCGTCCTTCTTGACAGCCAATTTCTAATGGGACGAGGTTGCATTCCGATTTTTCAATTTTTTTTTCTCGCTCATCCTATTTACTTATTACTGTGCTTTATTTCAACTCGTCCCCAGCTAAAGGAACTGTGTGTAGATATATTGTGAGTTTAGTGTCAAAACGGTAAAAGAGTCAACTAGGAATTAAATGGATTTTTTTCTGACTACTACGAATATAGGAAATTAATATGTGGAGGAAAAAAAAAGGTACGGGATCTGCATCGCAGCCCGCTTGAAATCTTTCAAAGTATTACCACGTGCTGAAACTATGCTGTCTATAGAGACATAACACAAGTGTATACAGGGTATCCTTGTGTGTATTTTGCAATTGCAGAGCTAGCATATTGATTCCCCCTATTATTCTGGAGTGTTACTTTTTTAAGAGAAAGCGGAGTCAGCCTCTCAGGAGATCTCAAAAGTTTGTCCAAAACCCCTTGAAATAAAGCAGTTCAAGACTAAGTGCAAACAAGAGAACAGCAGTGCCATGGGTGCAAGTAAACAAAATCCAATACTTTAATAGCAGTGCTGTCACAGCTCAATTAGAGGGTATTAGTGCTGTGTTTACAGGCATTTACCGCACCCAGAGTTCATCAAGTTTTTTTTTTTTTTTTTTTTTTTTTAAATCAATATACCCACACCACTAGCCATATAATACAGACCCAAAGCATATACTGTATATAGAGTGTCACTGTGACCGCCCCATCCATAAGTTAGGATATTCTGAAAAAGCACCATTTTCTGGTGACCAGGTAAATGTCACCACGGAGATGGACTTCCTTAAGCAGCAACACAATCAAGTACAACCATGCACTTGTGACTATGAGAGTGTGTGTTTGGGTATTGTGCAACCCTCAGATGAAAGTGCATCCTCAGCAGAGGCAGAACAGCATGAGAAGCCAAGTCAGCCAGACACACGTGGTGGACACATGCGAGTCTTCAAACACACTCATGTATGCTTGCCTACATGAGCGACAATTTGTGTTTTACTCATTCCTGCATTAGTTGAAGTGATGAAACCGCAATGTCTGATTCAAAGGGATACGTGCAAGTGAATACAGCCAAGAGAATGAAAATTTGATGCCTGCAGAATCTCAAGAGCCCCCAAAAGAATAAATGTCTTCCCTTGGAAAGAGATTTATCACTAAATCTGCAAGTCAAATCTGCTACTTGTGTAGCTATGCAAAATGCATGCAAATGGGCAAAGTTTTAGTAGGCTCTTAAAACCAAGTGTTAATTGAGTGTTAACACTGGACAACTGTTGTTGACTCATCATTTTAACAACTAATTATGGCCAAACCTAATGGCACCTTTGGAATTACTGCAGAATCATCACATACGTATCACAACAATTATGGCTGAACATAATGTGCCATTAAAATCAGCTCAAAGTAACTCACAACTTCTTGTGCATTTTGTTTGTGTTACAAACTAGCATAATATGCCTACTACCACTGGTACGCAAGTTCTCAGGGCTTTAGAGCAAGGTTATTATAGTTAACAAAATGACAAAAACTAAAATTGAACAATCATTTTCATGAAGGAAATAACAAAAAAACATCAGTGCTTTTTAAAAAATAACCTACATTTTATGTTTATAAACAATCTATAAGCAACTATATTTAGAGCAAAAATGTCCTTTGTTTTCATCTTTGTCAATTGATATCACACATAAGAATTCGGGGTTCATTTTAAAATCACACAGCCAGCCAATCAGCTTGTAAAGTATTTCCCACAGGTGTTCTATAAAGTTGTTGTGTTTTATATTTGGAGGTAACCTTCCATCAAGAAATTAAAAGCCCTGCTGGGATTTACAAGGGAAAACAGGTCAATTGAGGAGTCAACCGATGCATGATGAATTAACTTGGAGCAAATACACAATCTTTGCGAGGTCGCAATGACTGATTTAATATGGGCTCGACCTACAGTATGCATTGAAACATTTGACAATTAGATCGTTCCGTTGATCAGCCATTAGTACTTTAGAACACCTACATCGCCTTCAACTACAGTGTTTGCCTTCCCAGTGGTGTTATAACTTATTGCTTGGTATAATTTATTGACCCAGACCAAGAAATTGTTTTGACATTGTTTTGTTCATCCGTCTATCATCCATCCATTTTTGATAGCACTGTTGTGGCTGCAACCTATCCCAGCTGAGAACTGGTGTACATCATGGCCCATGTAAAATACACAGACATACATATGTATTTGGAAACTTTCTTTGCAATGGGGGAGAGGGCGTTGTGAGCATTCAACAGAAGAGACTATGCCCAAGAAAAAATAGAAAGGTGCATTAGACAGACAATACGAGAAGACCCACTTGAAATAAGGATTTAGGGATACAGAGGATTTCTTGTATGAAGCAGCTCACAGTGGAGAAAGGGTTGGGGACCACAGATTTGCATGCTATACCCTACCTTACCAGAAATTGCCCAGAACCGGATCAATTGAAGTTTTCATTGCTATAAAACATATATTCACTGAGTGTGTGTATAGAGGTGGGGGTTGAATTAAAATATGAGCACCTATCCTGCTGTTTGTTGTGACCACGCGGCGTAATTGGCTTTACTTTGGCTTTGCTCTGTTTTACTGTAGATGAAGCAATTAAATGTGACATTCGCCTCTGCTTCTGACTTTGATTAAAAGTTGGACAATGATGGAGTTGAAAAGGGCAACAAAGCTTTTATACAGAGTGACATTTTCACATTTTTAAATAAATGACAGAATAAATGGCATATTACAAACAAGCAAGATCACCCACATAAAACATGCAATTAATATTTCTTATTAAAGCTGTGGCTTTCAAGGTCAAATCAGTTTCTTTATTCTATATGTCACTGTGTAAGAATTGTATATTTTTATTATTTATTCAAAGCAAGATAACTAGTTGGTGCTTATATTTGGAAGCACATGTTTTGGGTTAAAAGGTCAAGGTCAAAAGGCAAAGACAGTGGAAATTTCAGCATGCAAATCACAAAAAAAGGCACCAAAAAGATCATTGTCAAATTTGGTGGGCTGAATCTCAGCCATTTTGCTCAGTCACACAAAACATAGAATACAGTGTTCCCTCGCTATTTTGCGGTTCATCTTTGGCTGCCTCGCTGTTTGTGGTTTTTTGTGGTGTCAGTGTGTCATGCTTGTATTTATTTATTTATCTATCTATCTATCTATCTATCTATCTATCTATCTATCTATCTATCTATCTATCTATCTATCTATCTATCTATCTATCTATCTATCTATCTATCAGCATAGGAATGTTAAACAGCAAATAGAGTGCAAAAAGCAGTTAAGTGCAGAGTAAAAAGAATACTGAGCATTTATACATGACAACTTGATCTGTATGTCAATCAATCTACCACAATGCACTATTGAATGTCTAGGAGTACAAGTAAAACTCTCACACAAAATGAACATTAATATTCTAACCCACTACCGCCCACCAAATGAAAAGGAAACCTCCCATAGCCAACTGTCCCATCTCATTAAGAAAATGAATGGTAAAGAGACTTTTTCAATAACAAAACGTAGTAAACTAAAAATTGCATCTACTAAACTAGGTTTCACACAAATGATCAAAAAGCCCACCGGAATTACTAAGCCCACACAGACATTGATAGACCTAGTCTTCACCAACAAACTCGATTGAATTATAAAAACATATAACCTAATTACAGGTCTATCAGACCACAATCTAACACTAGTTAACAGAAAACTGTCCAAAACACGATATAAAACACCACGCAGAGCACCACTAGAAAATATTTTGTCCCAAACAGTGCTCTGCCAGAAATTGATGAAGATATTAAAAATGCGAAATGGGCAGACAGAATACTGTGATTGCAATGAGACCAGCAACACCGTTCTCACAACTATTTCTGAACTCGTGATGTGTCGCGCGCATACGACCGCACGCAAACGTAACATAAAAAAGCTCCCATGGTATAACGATGCATTATCAACAATTATGAAACAAAGAGATACAAATATTCCTAAAAGCAAGAATAATACTGATAGACTAATTTTCAAAGAATTACAAAATAAAACCACTAGACTGTTTAGGCACACCCAGAAAAACTGTTTCTTTCAACTTATATGGGAAACAAAAGGAGACAGCAAGTCTCTGTAGAGACACATTGACAAACGAACCGGCAAAGTATCATTTACAACACCAATCCATGCCAATGTTGGTGGAATGGTGGCCACAGACAATGTAAAAGTTGCGGAAGCCTTTAACAACCACTTCATTAATATAACAATAATGCCAATAACCAACAACCCACCTAAGCTGAGAGCCGTACTAATCACCCCCACTCATTCATTCATTCATTCATTCATTCATTCATTCATTCATTCATTAAAATGTAGAACACTTAAAATGAAGTGTCCTGTAATAGTCAGATAAATAGCAGAAAAAAACTCAGCAAAAATCATTGCATGACTCCACCAAACCCAAAGTGCTTTGAATTTGATGGAATGCATGATGAGTTGCATCATCTTTTTCTTATGTCTAAATCAAATGTTTTATGTCTCTAGTTGATGTCTAAACCACCCTGCATCATAATACCACTTTGGTTTCTCTATTGTTCAAACATGCACACAAACACTCAAACATCCGCATTGCACCCTCAAAATGACATCACTTCCCCATCATTCTGTGAAAATTACATCTGCCCCCCGCTATTTCACCAATCACTCCAGTGGCTGTTTTTTTTTCCCCCTCTTCTCTCCCTTTTTTGCCTCATGTCCCAATCTCAGGCTTTTCGTTCTACTTTAATTTGACCCTAAATTGCCAGACCTGAATTGCCCACAAACAGTGTGGGGTGGACAGGCCGGCAGGAGGTGTATGTGAATGTGTGAGTCTCCATGTTATCACCATCGCTTTTCATTTTGCTCTCCAAGTGGTGCTGTCAGAAGCCAAACAAGATATCACTCTCTGGCCGATCCCAACAGGGTGTCAAGAAAGTACATAAAGAAAATGGAAAGACAGCCTAAGGACAAAGGAAAATCCAAATGGTTTCACGACCCCAGCCCATTTACCTTACAAGACTAATCCTCTGATTTACTTTGTTTCTTAATCCCAGCTGCCAATGGGGCCCACCTTGTCTCTGTTGGTTCGCAAATGGCACCTTGGAGTGTGCCTTGATGATGTGGAGGTTATTTAAAACAACTCATTCCCTGTCGGATGTGAGGTAAACTCATTAATGAAAACCTATCTTGAGATCTAAGAGGAGCGTGTGGGCTAATTAGTTCTTCCCCATTTTAGTTACGAAATGGTTCTTGGGCTCAAACATCCAACTTCTCAATGTTCATTCGTAGGGCAGCCACCTGCTGCTATCAGTAGGCGAGACCTGGGACAACTAACATTTTTGTCTCTAACGTTGATGGGTTTTTTTTTTTCCTAGGGTGTTTACAGTGTCATGCAAGTCAGTTTCAAGTGTCCACCCATAAATGACATTGAAAATTCCCGTGCAAAACAGACAGAAAATGCATGACATAATCTCAAACACAGGGAATGAAATGATGCAAGTGACCCTGTGAGCCAATTGGAACATACTTTGGGGTGAAATGTAGAATTATGAAAAGGCCAAAGATATTGAACCTTTTTATTCTTAACATTTAAACAGAAATGCTGTGATTTTGTAGTGTCAGACTTAAAACACACTACCTAACCTATCAATATTTATGCAAATAAAATTGGAGAAAAGATGCCACTGTGCACTAACTAAAACAAACTTTTTTTGCAAGTTTAATTTCCATTTAACCTTCTTAGCGCTCTTCTGTTACTTTTCCTCCAGTTTAAGCTTGACAGGTCTATCTGCTGTTTGTTCCCTCTTACTTTTTGTTAAAGAGATTTTCTGTACCTTTTGGTAAGGGTCGAGCAGCGGTTCGGCTTAAGTTTTTCTAAGCTAGTGTTTCTTCAGTAGCTTTTTGAGTGGCTTGGTTCATAACTGTGTTGGAGCCCAAGCTTGGTTGATTGGTTCTAGCGCTGGATGATCATTTAATTGGGAAGGTGCAAAGCATTCAAAAGGTGAGAAGCTCGGTCATCCGAGATGGGACCCGGAGTTGAGCTGCCGCGCCTCAACATGGGTGGGTGACTTTGTTTTAATAAATCCATCAACTGTAAATCTCGAGCCATCCATGGGACAACATACTGCATGTTGCTGCAATTCCTCTCCAGTTTATAAAACAGCACATCATTTAATTCAGTCTCCTGTCTGGATATGGTGCCAGGTCATAAAAGAGTCTGATTGAAACAGACATGCCATGGCTGTCAAGGTTGGTAGAAAGGTGGAATACAACTGTTTTATATTCAGAAGCATGAGGGAAACAAAGGAGTGCCAGACAGTAATACACAAGATGGTTCTGAGAGTAAAGTGTGAGAGTGAGTGAATTTACAGAGAATATTAACATTAGAACTTTGGATGCATCATTGTTATTTTGCGTTAATATCAATTATGACTTGATGAAATGGTAATTTGTGTTTATAATTAGTTTTTATTGCATGTTTTGTACACCTGAGGATAAGGTGAGGGAAGAGATTTAGGAATTGTTCATTTAATACAATTTCTCATGCATATTTAACCTTTAATGCAGATTAAATGATTAGACGAGGTTTTTCAATTAGCTGTTGAAGACAAGACTGCATGTATTTTTAATTACTGTTACGATTTAGGTGGTGCCAGGGTGGACCACTGGTTAGTACATTCGCCTCACAGTTCAGCGGGTGCGGGTTCAATTCCAACTCTGGTCCTACCTGTGTGGAGTTTGCATGTTCTCCCTGTGCCTGCGTGGGTTTTCTCCGGGCACTCCGGTTTTCCTCCCATGCATGGTAGGCTCATTGAGCACTCCAAATTGCCTGAAGAGTGTGGATGGTTGTTCTTCTCTGTGTGCCCTGTAATTGGCTGGCAACCGGTTCGGGGTGTACCCTGCCTACTACCTGCTGACTGCTGGGAAAGGCTCCAGCACGCCCGCGACCCCCGTGGGGACAAGTGGGACAGAAAATGGATGGATGGATGGATGGATGGATGGATGGATGGATGGATGGATGGATGGATGGATGGATGGATGGATGGATGGATGGATGGATGGATGGATGGATGGATATGATTTAGACATGCCACTGTGAAATTGGGGTGGTGCATGTGGCCAGCTTCGCAGTCAAAGGTTCTAGTTTCATTGCTGGTTCATTCCTTTAAGGGGATACTGGTGGGGGGAAAATAATGAATGAACACTATTACTATGATTTACTGTAGTATTTAAATAACTGCATAATGCTTTTTAAGAAATGTCATCCAACAATGTATTTTAATTGTTGAAAAAAACTTGAAGAAAGAAACCATCGCTGCATTCATGGACAATGTATTTTATCTTGCATTCTGGAACATAAGATCGGCTGCACAAACTTTTGAAAACCCTTGCGTGTTTTTTGTTTTGGTTCAGAAACCGTAGTGTTAAAATGCGTATTTTTCTGATACATTGTTTTTGGAAATGTCTAAGTGCTACTAAGACATGACAAAATCAGAAGCTTTCTCGTTTGGCAAACAGCTTGAGTGGTGTAATTTCCTGTTCAGTGTAAATAAAACATGCCTGACGTCGACAACGCTAACCGCTAATGTTTCTGACCCGTCATCTCAATTGCCATTTGCAGATGAGCAAACATTCTGCATACAACATCACTAGAATAGTAAATGCATTTGAATCAACTTTTCATCTTTATGGTATCTTCCAGTTATATTATATAGTCTAGTAGTGGAAAGATGTCATAAAGCGCTGCTCATGTACATAAATGCTACATCCACTTATCCACTACTTTCTCCCATCCCAAAACACTGCACATGTACATTGTACTGCATGCACATATCAAGAAGTGGTCATGCGTTGTTGGCCAATACGATGTGATTTCTCACAGTCGCTCACATTTATTTGGTAGCAGAATACATTCTGAGAATAAGTTAACTCATACCAAGCTAACTGAAAAAGTGTTTTATGTTTTCCAATGGGAAGGAATCGTTACAGGCCCATTTACATCTGCAATCTGCCATTTGCACCCTCCATAATTGTGTGTGTGTGTGTGTGTGTGTGTGTGTGTGTGTGTCTGTCTGTCTGTCTGTCTGTCTGTCTGTCTGTCTGTGACTATTTCCTACCGCCCACAGTCTCTCGCAGCAGACTTTGCATCCGTGTGCATGTGCGGACTGGTTAATTCTTTGTTACACCGCATTTGCTTGGGACTGCAGAGGATATCCTTTATTGGACTGATTAGAGAGACGGAGGGAGGTTGTGGATGGTGAGCGGAAGAAAAGGAGGGTCGGGGGCCTTCACAGGTAAACACCCCCTAGGCACTATTCGATCCAAACATTTAAATAAACGCACCCTCAAAGCTACAAACCAATTATTCAGCACAAATTGCTGCTTTAAACAAGATCTAACCCCATTTAGGGGGTCTGCTCAACCAAAGCATTTTTTGGAATGTACAGCGGAAAAACACTGTCGACCAAAACCTTTTTTAGATGTTGCTTTAAATGTTAAAACATAAAAGTTCATTGTCTATAACAAGCTTGAAGTAAATGTGGGAAGTATTGCAAAACGCTTAGCCAGCTTTCCTCCAAATAAACATGTACCGTATAAATATAGAGACACTGGCTGAGCAAAATAAACTGGCGTCCCATTGTATTGAGCATTTATTAAATACATTAACGGTGGAATTTTCCCTTGTTGCAAAGAAAATATAGTGCACCCAATGAATAGTACAAAGACATTCTCAGTGGAAAGTAGTTGTAAAGTTACACACTTCATTGACCACAAAGCAATTTTCCAACAACATTCTATTGCATCGTTTATAACACAGCTGCTCCACTTTCCCAAAAAATGACGACTATCCTGAAGATTGTCAATGTGAAATTTTAATAAAATGATTCATGTTTAAGCAGCAGGTGGTCTGAAGGTGGTTTTATCAATCTTCTGACAAAGAAATAGCCTTTAGTGGAGTCTTGAATATGGATGAAAACTCACTTATTTTTGCAAATATGTGTCTCTTAGTAAAAATAAACACAACCGCTTCAAAACTCAATTTGTAGCTGGAAGCTTAGAGAAAAAATAAGCTTTCAACAAAGGTTTGACCGGTCAACATTAAATTTGGTAGCCAAGTCTAGAATAGGAAGTCATCCAGTTATCATTCATTTAAAGCAGTCGATTTTAGGTCAGTTATGATTTTGGTACTTTGACAAACTCAGAGTGAGTCAAAATATCCAACAATGATTGGAGGTCATGAACATTTCCGGCAAGATGTTATTCCAACATTGGATTTCTCGTAAACCACAGCTTTATGCATTTAGAGGCCAAAGGTCAGGCAAAATCTTGTCATTATGTGTTGAGAGCAGTGATAACTTCAAAGCTACCTTGTTGAGGTCAAAAGGTCAGCTCGTGTCAGAGCTGAAGTAGAAACTTAAGAGCTCAAGATGCAGTATATTGATGGCTTTCAAATATGTGGATTGTGATTTGAATCTGTGAATCGTCATTATAGTCTGAGCATTATTAACATATAGAGACACCCGCATACCCCCATGAATACTTAGATCCTGTTAGGAAAATATGTACAAGACCATTCAAAAGTTTGGGGTCACCCAGGCAATTTAGTGTATTCCATGAAAACTAACATAATCGCACAAGCTTGAATAGTCATTTACCACATTAAGAATTTATAGAGTGTATTCCTGATTAGTTTAATGTCATCCTCATTGAAAAATAGAATGTATAATATAATATAAATATAAAAAATAAAAATTTATTTTAAAACTAAGGCCATTTCCAAGTGACCCCAAACCTTTGAACGGTAGTGTACTTTGCATCAGCATGAGTTTGACAACTTAGCATTATTGAAGTCAAGTAAGTCTTTTTCGCCAAGTCAGCACAGTAGGAAAAATGCTCAACTCAAGGTTAACATATTCATATTGGTCATTGTGTTTTAGTCAATTATTCACAATCAGATATATTTAGTCAGTCTGTCTTCATCTGGGGGTTGTCAAAGATCGTAATATTTTACACCGAATGATGATCCAAGCGTCTGACTTCCATTTTTAGGTCAGCACAGTTTTACTCATCATGTTCTAATTGACAGTCATCCTGTTATGTATGCATACACTGAAACTTGCAAGTTCCTCATTTGGCTTACTCTCGCTGCTCCAACTCTTTGCAAACACTGCCCTGGAAGCCTCTGGGTGCCCTCTCTGCAGACAATCACAGCTCCCATATTGGCTTAAACACCAGAGCCCAATTTAAAATATGCACACAACAGCCTTTTTTTGGCCCTTGTAGGACAATTAAAGTTGTTTTCTTTGTCTGAAAATACAAGATTGCGATCAGCCATAAAAATGTTCCAGTACACGAGATGGCTCAGCATTGTGCTTCGTACTTTAGACGTGCTTCGCTGTAAGTCAAAGCAGTCTAAAATGGGAGTGCATGGTGGGCGTTTGGGAGGATTCTAAAATAGAATCCTGGGCACCCATCACCTCCTTAACACTAGGACTACCAGCATTTTCACACAACTCCTTTTTCTACCAAGATTTGGCAGCGCTGGGTTACTTCCTATACATCTAATTAGGCCACTTTTTCTCATGTACATGAGCCATTAGATAGGAACGTGGTAGACAGCGATAGCTGTGAGGGTGAGAAACAAAGATGCCAAGTGTTTATAGCACCCTCTCAAGTTCAAATCAACTTTTAGTCACAGGAAAAATCTGATATTTGGGAAGAATTACCCTATCGGGTAATAGTATTGTTGGATTTCCTCAATGGGGAGGGTGCCAGTGACACTCCGCAGCATAAACTAATACCAATTGTCTATGCACCAAATTACTCAATTATCGTTCGCACTCCCCATTGAGAAAATCCGACAGTATACAATTCTGACTTTTGTTTTTGCAAAATCTTTATATGCAATGCATTCTGGGATGTTGCAAATTTACAACATTGGCCTGGTGTGGTAAACTAACAGTGAAGGCTGAATATCTATGAACACTATTTTTGTTTGCATAGCCTCCTCAATGTTAATGTTTGTAACAATCTTACAAAGTGCTTTCCAATGGTAGAATGACAAAAACAACTTGTTAGATGAGTAAAGGGGATGCTCAGAGAAGTCCTCCAGTGATGTCAAACTCAAAAGTCAGACCCAGGGTTGGAGGATCAGACTTATTCAAGAGGCATCTGTTGATGAGAAGACATCTAGTCAGAGCATTCTTGAAGGGTCAATTTGTCTCTAACTGATATAGTGGTACCACTGATGAGTTTTAATTTTTGTCAAGCTTCTTATGATTCTCTTGTGGGTTCTGATGTTGATGCCTTCATGAATGTGGTTCGTTTTATGACATTCACCTTTTTAGATGAAACATTCGTTTTTTTACCTACTTTCTTGAGATCAGAGTGCCTAGAGGAAACCCACGCAGCCCCAAGGACAAGATGCAAACTCCATACAGGAGTCGGAATGGAACCCGCAACCTCTGCACTATGAGGCTGACGTGCTAACCAGTGGACCATTGTGCCGCCTCTGGCCAGATATAATTGAACAAATGTAACATTTATTGTAATAGGAGTATGAGCCAGTATAAATAATAATGTTTAAATCTGCACAATAATAATGTGATAGCTTCCTTGGTAGAAAAGGTGAGTTTACCTAACATTTGGACAAAGAATAGCTCTTTTTTTCTTGAGAGTAAACAGGTTATAAAATATGTCTCCATGCACAATTACAGTGTTATTTCAGCATAGCTTAAAGACATCCAGTAATATCCTTTTGTTCATGGAGAGAGATTCAGTGCGTGCATGTATTTCCGATGATGTCTTGCCTTCCTGGCTGTAACTAATTAGAGTTGCAACAAGACCTGATTCCAATTGCTGGGTGACTGCAACCCCAACGACCTTTCAATCCAGTCCGCAGAACCAATCTCATCCAAAAACCAAACAGTTACAGAGTGTGAGTCGCATGTTCTGCTACTTGTACAGCAAGTTATAAAGACCCATGTTATTCTCCAAGCATGATGCATGTTTAGCTCGCAATGAGGAAAATGTGAAACAAAAATCACAGATTTTCTATTTGACACTGGTCCATAGTGATCAAGCTGTCCCTTGCGGATGTTTAAAATCAGTCAGTTTCTTGCCCAAGGCCTCTCAGGATTACCAGCCATCCAATTTAAATTCTTTTCTTTGATCTCTCATTTCCAAATTAGGATTAAATTTCAGACAATGAAAAGAGAATCATGCAGTCGGATTTAAAGTGACTTGATGTGATTACAGCTACAATCCCTGGTTTTATGTTTTTATTTTTAAGAAATGTGCTAAATTTGGGACAAGCAATGTGGCAAGACATTTTAAATCTGATATTAGAAGACAAAAGGTAATTATTTTAGATGGCCTTTACAAATGTGTTCATAGAAAAATGTGCATATTTGTGTGGTTTGGTGGGCAGATTTAAATTTCTATTCTATAACCACCATCTTCTCTTGATGAACAAAATTGCGAATAATATTAATATTGACTATTAATAAAACTTACTTAAGGATTATCATAGACATGAAAGAAAACTTTGTCACTTCAAGTTCTAATCATTAACACACATCCTTCATTGCAGCCTTTGAATAGTCCCAATTGTTCTCACTAATTAATGAATGTTTCATTGAGTTTCTCATTCACGTTCTAACCCGGAAAATTACCAAGTGTATTACTTATTTGTCTTTTTAATCAGAGCTATTTAGTAATGTAATTAATTTCTTTAACTGGAAACACAATTGATTCATTAAGTAAAGGGAGATTTTCCTTGTCCTTCTCCCAGTAGTAGTGCACCTACTATTCAATGGTCTATTTTAAGCATGTAAACTATTCATTCGAGTCCAATCCCATTCAAAACACATTTAAAGATTACGGAATAAATTAAGTAAAATTAAGTAAAATTAAATTGAGTATTCAAAGTTTGTTCACCAAACCCAAATGTATTTTTTTTTCATTCATTTATTCATTTATTTATTACTAAATGCTTGGTTTGAGGTTGGCACGTCTAGGTGTTTTGCCTTTTTTGGGTAAACATTTCAGTAATGTGATTCAGTAACAGAATCAAGAAATTTGTCAAAATAATTTCAGAAATATGTTGGACAGGTCATATCACTTTTAAAATGAGAAACATCCTTCAACTATAGATGTTTTATCGTAAATCACTGCCAACCGGATTGACATAATGCACACAAATATTATTTTTTAAACAACATATCTATTGGCTGTGTACTCAAATTAAAAACTGAGTATTATTTTTCAGTATATTGGCACCATTATTGAATGCAGAAGTATAGCTGTGCCCACTTGGCTCTCTTGATCATCATAGACAGCAAAGAAACCTTCATTGAAAGAATAAATATTTCAGAGAATCCACCCATATAAATCATTACTGTATTTGTTGTTGCTCAGTTATTATATCTAAAATGATTTTCTCTTGACTGTTTAGGACTATAATCCTCCCAATAAGATAAGAAACATTCCTTCATATCATTATTGGGCCAGAGTCACAAGATGTATCGATTCCAACTGTCACGCACATTAGTACGTATCTGGTTATCCGTCGAGTAATCTGTCTGAAAAAAGGGTGGAGGGCCAGAGCAAACAAGATCCAACACACTAAAGTCTGCACAACATTTTATAAACCAAAGAAGTGGGTGGAACTGGGCAAGTAGCAAAAAGGTTGCAGAAGAGCAACGCTGCCACCTACTGCTGCTGGGTCTGACCCGCTAGCAGGCTTTGACATCATCTCTGCGTTATTTAGGAGGAGACAACAGGCCTTGCCAAAGACTGTCATATTGTGTTTTCCGGTTAAAAGAGACGACCACTAATTCAGCTGTTGTGCCGCTTATTGGAGATGAGCATATGTTCACTGCAGGATTTCACTGCAAGCTGGCGATGAAAAGTATAATTCACAGGTTTAATAGAGATGGATTTTTTTTTTTTACCTCAAGCAGCTCTCAAGGTGAGTGTGTGATTTATGTGGCATACATCCTGTTGATGGTCTTGCTTAATCAATTGACAGCAAGCTACAGTATAAAGCAATCTTCTGGAAGAGTGAAGAAAATATTTCTTTTAACTGAAATGCACTGTTCAGGTTAACCTTTTACATAGTGTTCTTATTTTCACTGCGCTGGCAAAATCAACTTAATTTCTCTTTGCCAGACTGTTTGTACTCGAATGTTATTCTTGCATTTTAAAAGCAGCTTTCCTTTACCAGTGAACCTCATTGTTCTCTTCTAAATAGTAATGATTTTTTTTTAAAAATCACATTTTTTTTATATATATATATTTTTTTTTCCATTCTGTCCATTGCAACTGACATAGCATCTGTTGTCAGAAAGATGTGAATCATTTTGAACTATAACTGGAACCCACCAAATTGCAAAAAGAATTGCACAACAGAAGAATATACATACGAACATGTAATGAGAGTCAGCAATAGGATGGTGTGCATGGAGACTGTTGGAAGAAGATGTTCTGTCTTTCATCTCCTTGCTCAATAAATTAACCAAATTCGCAACATTTTTTTTAACCCAAAGTCAATGAGTACAGAGCAGATACATCTTGAATTTGTCCGCTTGAGCGTGAAGATGATACATGATTTTATTTTTTAATGAAGAAAAACACAACAATCCCAGGTTCTCCTCTGAAAACTAGACCAACAAAGTTATGTGCACTTATGAATCCATCACCAAAGATTAATTTACAAAGTCTGTTATTAAAATGACCTTCTGAAATTACAAGACACTGATTAAATGCAGCCCCGTTTACTTCTAAAATAAGTTCATTTTTTAAACAGACAAATGTTTTTACTCGAAGCTGGTTGAGGGGAAACTTCACCAACACGTCATGCATCTTTATCAACAACAATAATGTGATTACCTCCAAATCCTCAGAGCCTTTTGGATGTTTACATGTGTGTGTCATCATAATGCTCTCACACCCGATAGATATATTGAGTTTATCCCCGGTCTTGGCATCTGTTCATTTGGCACTATCTTAACATTTAATAGAAGCAGTTAATTTTGTAATCACTTGATTAACTGCAAAGTTGATCATCTTACTTCAATGTTTTATCATGCAATGTTATGTAATTATGTAATATTATTTGAGGTAAAGACTGCATAAAATAAGTGTATGGTATGTCATGGCTAGCAAACCTCCATTTTCTGCTTTTCATCAGATTTTTTTAGGGTGGTGTATGGCCTTGGAGATGAAGTGGCCCGTGAGGCCATTTTACTTGGATTTAATGATCAAAGACACACATTATAAATTAGTCTCATCATGACCCACATTTCAGCATATACAGCTCTTATATCACTATGACAGGGTTGAAGCTGAGAACCTCCTTAATCAATGTTTGTATCCAATTCTTACTTAAATTTTGTGCTCTCCATGTATGAAGTCCATTTCATTTGATCACCTACACAGTGAATATCGGTGGGTAAGTGCTTAACACTTCTCCCTCACCGTCTAGAGTTCCAAGTTCCAATGTTTGTTGGAAAAGCTCTGTTTTAATTTGCTTGTGTGTGTTTCCTAGGTATTGTTTTTTCTCTAAAATGTCTGTTGTCGTGAACGTGAGTGTGAAATGTTCATACAGTAAGTGCCCGAGATTGACTGGCGGCCAGTCCAAGGTGTATCTCTTTCTCAAACTCATCTTGGCAAGGCTTCATTAGAAAATTAGAGTATCAACTCCAAACTTTGGAGATTTTTGTTTTTTACTGAATGCTTCAAGTTAACTTTTCTAGATGAATTGTTCTTGTGTGCTGATTAAAAACCAGCCCTTGTTTTCTCTTGTTTTCGTGATGATGATAATAATAATAATAATAGAAATCAAAGTCAAAAATATATGTCGAACCACATGAAGCCATTTCTAATTAAAATTTACTGTTGACCAGCGTCATTGGACTTCAAGGTAATTGAACTTCGTGTGGGTTCAAGCAGTATAAACTTTCTATATTCAGAAAGTAAAACAGATTAAGGCGTTAAATCCCAAAGTCAAGGACTGACTGGCCGCCAATGACTTTTCAGCCTTGCCTGCTGTGAGAATAGATAAACTTGGAGCACATTCTCCTTGTCGTAAACTTATAGTAATAATCGTCTCGCTTCCCTGTGGGGAGACACAACCTTCTCCTTTGAATGATGACAAGTGCGTACCCTCCATTTCCTCTGGCTGGAGGCTCTGGTAAGTAAGGGGTGTATAAATGTCCTGTCTCATATTGTTGCCCAGAGGTGACCAAAACACTCATTGCATCTACCCACTCTCCTTCAGCTTTTCCACTGGCTATCATCAAAGAAGTTTGAGATGTTGCTGAGCAAAAATTGCATCACATTCCTTTATGTGCGTGGTTGTGAGAGAGCGGTTAAACTCTTGCAAAGCGGTGATTGAAATCCCACTAAGCGCTCCTAAACAATTGTTAAAAAGAAATGGTGTGGACATGCATCTCGTCTAATCGACACCATTTTATGTATATCGCGTCAATTCACATGGCCATACAGCATCATGGTTGTCGTGTTTTTTTTTTTATCTGTTTGTGAAATTTGTACTTAAGCAATACGTTTGTATCACTCTGTCCATAAAACCTAGGGACACACTTGGTTAAAAAAAAAAAAAAAAAGCAGCAGAATAATGAATTATTTTACGTTACAATTCTGTGATTCGCTCATCAGAGGCAAACTCCAATCAGATCCAAAGTTCAAAAGCTGAGCATGATTGCCTGCAATAATGCAGAACGTTTTTGAAAAGATAAGTATAGAGCTTGAAATGAGCACCTTATTTATCAATGCATATCACCAAACTAATTCAGAACAGAAAGCAAGACCCACAAACAAGCGGCAAGTGCTGACATTTCTATGACATTCTACAGGATCCAAACTAGGCAAGTAAGGATCGAAAAGGACAAGCATGCAGGTAACAAACATGATCATTTCATTTACAATTTTGTCAAATGCCCATTTATTCTTAAGTCTCTAAAATATAGTTATGCTGCATGGAATTTCCAGTTCTACTAGTCCTAAATGACAAATGCAATAATGCAAACTTTACACATTGAAATCAAAACTGTGGTGATGTTCAAGATTTATTTATATTAATTAAAACGGTGTCATTGTTCCGGTCCTAACTCTCAATATTTTCGACGAGTTGATTGTTGTTTTTGCGCCCCACTAGAATATATTCTTTTTACCTCTGTTGTTTATGGAATTAAGATGAACAACCAGCAGTCCTTTGGATATTTCCTTATAGCAATTGCTATCACTCACGGCGACTGTTCTACAACACAATTTCGTTTCAGCATTAAATTCACTTTTTATCGTGGATTCACTCTTGCGTTCAGTGTGTCGGTGTTGTGCGTTCAACAAGATGAGTAACATCCTGCACAAAGCCTCTACACGAGCACAGTTTCTCTTCGGCATCTGGTGTGGCCTATATAGCTCAAACCCCAGAACAAACCCCCGACAAGCCCAGCCTGTGGTTCAGCCTACCGGAACTGAATTACTTTCAAGAGATGCAGAGGGGAGCTCGGTTTGCAAGATTTCCAAAATTCCTACTGTGTTTGATACAGTGAATAGAACACTCACGTAGCCTATCCACATTGCTGACAGTGTTGTTTTGAAGCGTGGCTATCAGTGCTCATAATTATTTATTATCAGCTGTTTACTGGGGGCCTAATGTATATGGCCCGGCTACATTTCTTGATTTGAAAATTCGGCCCAACTGAATTCGTAATTGAATAGCCCTGCTGCAGCAGTCGTAAAAGCAAAGAGCTTCTTTTAGACGTGTGTGTCAGCAAATTAAACTGTAGTTTTCATCTTTGATGAGTATGGATGAGTAGCCCTTACTAATATATATATTTTATATATGTACAAATCTATATTTTATATTTAATACAGAGGCTTTCACTTTCTATGCAGTTTTCTTGATTAGTGTGTCAGTCAACTGCAGGGCATATAAAACACTTTTCACATTCACTTCCACAGCAAAAATGAAAGAATAAACTTTAGAATTAACACAGAGAGACAACCTTGACCCAATTAAGATTGTTTAGGAGTAAACTAACTTCCGTATAAAATTGTAGTTTAAAAGATGGCATCCGATCAGAGAAAGCACTGGAGAGTTCGACCTACCGACTAAAGCCTGTTGTTTTCATGTAAAACATCCTGTAACATTACAAACACACGTTACATGACACTTGCACATATGAGAACACATCTGCAAACAGTGTAATTACTGGAGGAAATCTGTGTGGATGATTACTACTGTCTTCACTCTCTTGTCTCTTGTCTAACAATTATTAGGTATGAGTGATTACAACCTATATTTTGTGTCATATTCTGTCTCCTACCCAAGCCACTCTACACAATCGTTCAATTAAAGGAGACCGCATCTGGCAAAATCTTTCTGTGTGCAACTGTGTGCAAGAACTATGCGAAGAAATGTCCAGACTGAGTTCTGAAGTCACTGTCTGTTGTTTGAAGAAAAGTGCTTTAATGGATCCCCGAGCGCCTCGCTGAGCTTATGTCTGACATCACTGTCGACCAGAGTTGCATTGGACATCAGTACCAGCATCTTCTTTATGTAGTTTTGATATTTGATTTATCATTCGACATTATGGGTCAAACTTAAAAAGCAAACACATAATAGGACACAAACTAGAATGATACTCAGAAAACCTCTGCCTAAGGCAAATGATCCTATTGTGGATAAGCACCAGCTCGTGCACATTCACCCACCTCCTTAATATGCCTAGATGTTGTCATTAAGATTCATGTATTAGTCACACATAAATGAAGACAAAAGGCAAAAAGCGGACTTTTTGATGATTTAAAGATATAAGATTATGTTTTTCTGTGCCATGAAGGTGATGCAAAAGAGTCATGGTTCCAGAGAGCTGACTAGTTTCATTCATGAAGCTGTATGGTGTCAAAAACACATAGATTATCAGTAATGACAATTGTGTATTGATGTTGATTGGTATAAGTTATAAAATTTGCCGCTTATCTATCTTTAGGTAAGGTAGGGCTACTCACTAACTGATCCATGTGAACGGAATATTGCATGCTTATGCTCGACTGAGTACTGTATTTTTGTTGATAAAACATAACATCACTACCAAGTTTGGAGTTGTTTTACCACATCGTTAACTTATTGAAAAAAATACTTAGATGAAATCTAAAGTTCTCTGAACTTTTTTGAGGGCTTGGATTTACTTTTGGGGTGCTTCAGCACTGCTAAAAATGGGCTTGACATGCCCATGATAAAAATAAAAAAAAAGATTAAAAAAAAATAGTACCTTTTATCAATTTAGCAATATTTTGTACTTGTGTGTTCCCTTGTTTTGTACCACTGAACTACAATAAAGACAACATTGACTCAGCAAGTGAAGTTGCATTTGGCTCTTTTAATGGTGGCAACATCCTTTAGGGACCTTTGAGAACTTAAAAGTCGCTAAATGACACTGCCACCAATTAACGTATGATAAGTTTATACAATTTTTTTTTCATAGTCATCAGGTACAATAGTATATAGGGAACACTGGATAGTTCTTTCAATATCTAAGAACATTAAACTAGTCTCAGTGCACCAGCAAATGCTAATACAGAACAGACATAAGTATTTTTTGTGAAGCCGGAGTCTGTGTGCGTAGAGGTGTTTATCGGTGTGTATCTGTGAGCTCTTCAACAAATAGGATGCCATTTTGCGACACCTTGTGTATGAGCATAAAGGCTGACATTGAATGTGACAATCAAAATGCAATGACTAAAAGAAAATGTTTGAAGCACACTTGGAGACAATATCACAGGTGTAAAATGAATGTTTGTCACTGATATTCTGACACCAGCTTTTTTTGCACTCATGTAAAAGCCCCTACCATACAAGCTCAGTATGATAAAAAATTGCAGGAAATGTACAACTTTGAACACAACAAAGTCAAAGAATAGGCACAACCTGAACAGTCACCGTCAAAGTCATTAACTGGATGGATGTTTGTCCAATCTCTCTAGCTAAGCAAGGACAAAATGTCTTTCTAAATTTCTTTTAACTCAAGGACACTGAAACTGAGTAGAAATTGGGGAGCAACAGAGGGTCGATTGCTTTACACACTCAGTTTATAGTTTGTGGTCATTTGTTTTTCTCAAATTATATTATGTGGTAATTTATGAGAAAAGTCTATTCTAGGTTGAACATTTGTTATGGTAATGTCATGTTATTTATTTTACCATTAAGCTGTGACCTAATGTGTCGCTCGTAATTTTGTAAATCTGTGTTTTGTTCTGAAGTTTTAATAACATTATTATGTCAGAGAATTCCCCATCAGCATCTTACTGAAATCTGACAGGTGTGAATGTAGAATATTTCAGATGGATTAATCCATATGTCAATACTAGAACATATTCATTTGGTTGTCATTCACAACATGCTCTCATATTTCAAGATATTACCAATTGTTGTGAGGTTTGCGCATACATACTATGCTCCATAATGGAGTGACTGTTACAAACTTGGTGAAAAAAATGTTTACCATCCCTCCTTTCATTTTCTTTGACACCTGTTTTGACCCCATATTGACATTTTCCATTAGCAGCTACCAGATGGAGTGAAGTGGCTGGAAAAAATAAAGAAGTCCAAGAATAAGGGGAGGAGATAATGGTTGCAGAAGCTGACAGAAATCTCAACAATGGCAGTTTGTCAGGATTGGGTCCACACGGTCATTTCCAGTCCCTTGACGCGCTTGTTCATCTGTCTCCATTTTTTTTTTTTTTATCTCACATCCTTATCCAGTTTTCTCTTCCCTTCTTCAATCATGGTATGACACTTTACAGTCTACACATGTGGATTCCTCCGTTTATATGGACTCTAAGCTTGCTTTTATTGTTCACCACATTTCCATTATAGCTAATTTTCCTAGTGTCGAATGTTGCTATTTGTTATCCCATCTATGGCAAGTTGTATTGTGTTTTAGCAATAAACTAGCCAAAATTGTTTAGTAGTTTTACATGCACATGTAAATCATTGTTTTATGTTCAGTTTGACATTAAACAACAACTGGTTGTGGCAATATAGCTAAAACTGTCAGGTAACATGGAATGAAGACCCAAGTGCAGGGAAGCAAGGAAGCAGGGATGAGATTACCGTGTTTTCCACACTATTAGGTGCACTTAAAATTTACTCAAAAAAATCCACAGTGCACTTTATAACGCAGCGTGCCTATATGGATCAAGTGATGAATTTGTTGATCCATACTGGGTGTACACATCGCTCTGCCAAAATGTTTCGGTACGTTTTAGTACGACTAGTAAATCACAAGCTTGCCTTGCTTCCCAGCATTACGGCAACCGTGGTCAGGGGGCGTCACTCTTTCATTTCAAAATAGGCTGCTCCGTTAATGATTCAAGTAAATTTACAGATCGATATGGAAGGGACACATAAGTAAGCAGTACCAATGTGTTTGATCGAATTTTAGTCGGTTCCGATTGGTTATTGTGAGGGACAGAATTTGGACAGGGGCTGCACAAAGTGCAAAGCAGTGGAGGGCAGAAGAAAGCAGAGCAGAGCACAAGACATGGCACAAAGGACAGATGACAACAAAGACTGAACAGAAAGGCAGGAACTATATACAAACAAATTGATGAGAAAACAAGAAAAACCTGGACAAGACACACGTGGGTGAGGAAGCTGATTGGAAGACACAAGGGGTGGGGCTAACAAGAACAGGATGAAACAATTACTTGATGAGACATTGAAGATGAGGAACACAAAAAAAACATGACGATGAACAAAAGGAACACAAAGCAAAATCTAAATCAAAACCAAATAAACTAAGACCGTTACATAAACTTTTTTTTTTAAAATTGCTCACTTGCTGCTTGTTGTAAAGTGAGCTGAGCAGCGTTTGCTGGCATCATCTAGCGGCTGTATCTCAAGTTTTTGCTCTCTAGATAAAAAATGTTTGAGTGACACCTAGCTTGAAAAACTTGTGAACCTCATTGTTGCTTACTTTTAATATAACCTTATAAATGACCCTGAAAAAAATTAGGAGTTTGAAATGCTAAAGACCAGAATTACAATAAGTATTGCTCTAATGCAGTTTATATGGGAATACTGCTGTAAAGTATTGCTCTAATACAATTGACATGTGAATAGTGCTGTAGAGGGTGCCAACATTTCTCATGGAGTCACATATCTAAAGCATTGACAAAAATGAAATAGTGCTACAATCTACTGCAGAAATATCTGTCAATACCGTCATTGATAGATCAACCAGAGACTTCATTGCTTTGACATTAACATATTCAAAATGCCAACCTCTTTGTGCAACACTTGTGGATTTACACTGACACCCGCTGGGCTGATTAAATGTGCTGCTTTGGGATAAAATACAACCTTCGTGAAAGGAAAGGGAGGAAGTCAGAGAGGCCAGGCACTCACTGCATGTGTACGACACCTTAATTGCATCAAAGATTATCTCTCCACATTATGCCTTCTCTTTTCATATTTATCGTTGTGTCCAATTTTCATTATGTCCTTCATTAAGGAGCATAAATAACTTGCGTAAATGTGCCGGCATGCTGCGACATATCCAATAACGCTGCCAAATGTTATCCATCTCGTTCCCAGTGAGACGGCATTACCTGGTTGAATTATGTCTATGAGTTGCCAGTGGCCCCTCCCACTCAACCAGGATAGCAGTCCTCATATGGCAGCATTAACTTTTCAGTCTTTATTGCATCTTCTTTACCCAACACGTACCATTAATCCCCTTAATGGCCACCATGACCTCTTTCACCGTGATTCATAAAATGAAAATATGAACAAAGCCCATTACAATGTCTATTGTGGCCAGTCAAAGTGATAAATCAGTTAGCTCTATCAGAGGGATTGCCCCTGCGAACACTCAGCTTTGCTACATTAAATCATACTCACTGTTTGCCTTATCATGGATTGTTTTTTGCACACATAAGGCTGAAACATTTTTAAATTGTCAACAATATTTTGTACTGGAGATTGTGTGTTTCTTAACTAACAACTAAAGCCTTACCTTTTTGGTTTGTCTACTTTTTTAAAGTATTTTTACACATATTGTGGGACGCCACATTTGAAATGTTTCCCTGCATTTTCTCCACGCTGCACAATTGTGAACTCAGCACCTCTTCTATTGGATATGCAATCTCTCATCACTAGACACCGCGGGAAAGTCTACCCATTTTTCCACCCAGTTTGACATCCCTGGTTGACTTGACCGACGTGAACATTTTTCTAACGGGGTTGGCAGTGCCGCACGCAGCGTGCTGCGCTGTGTCGTCCGACTTGGCGTTCCATTGATGCTTGCCAATTGCAAGGAGAAAATGTCCTATTGAGGACCGGGCAGAGTCAGACGGCATTCATACTCACAATCACACCTACAGACAATTCAGAGTGGTCAATTGGCCTACCATGCATGTCTTTGGAACGTGGGAGGAAACCGGAGCACCCGGAGAAAACCAAAGCAGGCACAGGGAGAACGTGCAAACTCCACACAGGAAGGCCGGCGCCAAAATCAAACCCTGCACCTCTGAATTGTGAGGCGAACTGTGAATTGTGCCCTCCACTGTTTGCCCATCAGTCGCAGGGGACCCAAAGAGTCGGAAAACCGGCTGCATTTTGGAATATCAGTAAAGAAGAAAATCTGCATTCCTCGCATATTACCATACTGCCTTCTCTTTTATACCATAAACATTTGAGTGAATAGGTCCATGTAGTATTGCATTATTAGATCAAGTCCTACCCTAATAAATTAATTTCTTATTTTGTTTCACAAACATTTAGCCTTCTGTTTTATTCAACACTTGCCTCTTTTGCTCCTCATGTGTTTCGTACCTTAAAGGAAAGTCACCAAACAATTATATGTCTCATTTAATTTTCGTCAATCGTAGCCAAAAAGCTTCTGCAGGCATTAATGGTCAACACTGCTCCTAATAAAGCGTCACAAACACTTTGTTATTCAGGGGAGTACAAACTATTTTGTGAAGCAGAACAACAATAATAAATTGGATTATGATTAATGAAAAACACCTACTATGACTTCGAGTCTTCTCTTTATATTTGTAATTTTAGGATTCACCATTGCCCTTCAAATGTTTAAGCCAGAATTGGTGAAGGAATTCATTTTAAATCTCAACAAACAACAGGGAACACTGCTCCCCAGACACAAATCCAATCCTTCATTCCCTTTTCCAAAATGAAAAGCAATTTACGATCTCATATTTCAATAAAAGAGTGGTACAGACCAAGACAAGAGCAGACAGACAGTGAAAAGCTCATCAAGATGTTTGTACTCCTTTGAAATCAATAAGTCGCAACTTCAAGAAGAGCCAAGTAAAGCTAAAATTTCTTCTGAGCCTAGTGAATACAAACCAACCCAAACAGGTTAACCCTGCACAGAATGTTCGGAGCTGAGGTTCAAACCTCTGAAGTGTCAGAGAGATACAATGGCCACATAATAAACCATTTCATTTTAATATTTCACAAATCCAAGATGGGCAGACAAACACTCACTGATGAAAAGATAACCTTGAAGGTGGACAAAATGAAACTTCCACCCAAAATGAAAGTGTGGTGCATGTCCTTCATGTTCCTATGCAAAAAATGTCAATCATAGACGAGTAATAATTCAGTAGAAGACAAAAGCACTAAAGATCTCTGTCCTTTCCAACTACCGTATTTTCTGCACCATAAGGCGCACTTAAAAGCCTTTAATTTTCTCAAAAACCCAAGGTGCGCCTTTTAATAAGGTGTGCCTTTTATATGGACCGAATTCCAAACTCTGTAAATGTTGTGTGGCTGCCGTGTTTTGTGTGCAGTGTGAGTGTGAGTCCAATATGTAGACGTAATTTATTGAGTCCGTCCTCCCAACTGACTATCGGTGCAAGACAGTACACCCTTTATTGATCACCTGTCAATCTTGTAGAAATAACACCAGTCAAAGGGAAGGTCCGATAGAGGGCTCAAAACAAAAGCTCAACCTGCTTCTTTTTGTTGTGATGCAGCAGTCCTATTTTCAGGCCTTATAAAATTCACCTCACCTCTGTCATTCAGCCATGTCCCTGCTTCCTCTGGGGAGCTGGTCACATTTTTAGCATGGATTCATTTTCTCAGCTGTCAAAGTGTGCTCTCTCCAAGCTCTGCTCTGTGACCTAACCTGTCAAATTCATATCTGTACACACATCACCCAGTTGGTGTGTACAATTTCTTTGGAAAATATGATTTTATCAAGTTTCATGCTGCTCATTACTGATAGTTGTGCGCGGGTGTGTATGGGTGGGGGCTGTTTTTGTGCATGTGCTCTGCAAGGGTCCTATTCGAGGTTGTGTACAAAGTGGGTCATGGCAGAGGTGAGTGCTGCATTAGTGACTGTCACTGGCAGGAGAGGAGAGCACAAAGCCTTGGCAGCCTTCTCCCGCTCATTTACAATCACACGTGGACACACACAGGTGCTTTGTGAAACTTTGTGACACTGTCATGGATAGAAAGCAGCAGGCCATGACTCACACAAAGGGCAATGTCTGGAACAGACAGACACAGCCAAGCTGTCTTTTGCTTCTACGCCCACACATGCATGGGACAACGTTTGCATAAGACGGCACATTTGACCCGCCAGAATTCCAAACTCTTTGCCCTTGCCTTCTTCAATTTTGCCCAGTTTTTGATGAAGTTGTTTTAATGACATTGATTGAGGTTGAATCTTTATGGAGCCAATCCAGTTCCTAGAGCTGATATCTCTAATTACTTCTTACTTCCTCTTATGGTTCAATCATTCCAATAAAAATGTAGTGATCCAAGCTGTTTCAGTTGAGTGCCACGTCAGTCAATGATTCTTTTTTTTCTCCTGTTCAAAGGCTTTTCACTTTCCTTCCTCAGAGTGTCATGGATAATTACAGCAAAAATAAAGAAGCACTGTAAAAGCTGATTAAAAAATCTCACAAAGCTGAACTCCTCACTCCCTTTTAATGCACAAGAAGAGAAGACAAGTTACACAACTTCCACCTCAGGGACCCACCCGACTTTCTTCCCAACTTTGCCTCTGCCTCGTGTCTGGGTCATCTGAGGGAGAAAACGCAGCTTTTTGATGTGCATGTTTGAAGCCGCCGCTATGACTGGGGCAAGGAGGATGAGGCTGTTGTTCACAGTTGGCGATGCACTGCTGCTCTCCCCCAGGGAAGCCGCTTCAAAGAGTGCCAGAGTTTGACCTTTCCTGGCTCCACATTTAACACCTTCTTAAAGTGCAGTGCCATAGTGCCAGATAGCTTTTTTTTCCTCCAAGCTTTTACTTATGTGCAAAGGGGAGAATTCTACTGATGGTCATCAAAATAGTTTCATGCGATAGTGATTATAATAATGTGCTTGTCATCATGTGGAATGTGCTTTGCTTTATTTGTCCAAGTTAATCAGATCTGGTCTCTGCAAGTTCTGTAGAGATTGCATCCATCCATTGTTTCGACCATAGGTGTTAAACTCAAGGCCCGGGGCCCAGATACAGCCTGCCACATCGTTTTACATGGCCCGCGTAGCCAAATTGTGCATTGAGTACAAATTGTCTTCACTTTAAAAAATAGAGATATTGCTAACAATTTTTATTGGCATTCACCTTTTTAAAATATTTGAACAATTTTTACTAGTCTCTGATTTCAAAACTAGTTATTCATCAGTTTGTTGTGTAGTCCATACTGTGTGTAGTATAAGGCGTTGACAGTTATAATAAAATCAGGAATCGGGGAGTCAGGCTTGATGGGACTGGTGCGTGGGACTGGTGCGTATAAGGACATCACAAGACAAGCTGACAAAGGGTGTCAGGTAGCGTTGGCCGCGCTAATATAGCTCTCCCAATGAGCCAGTGCCAAGTGACGGTGATTTCGGTGATAGGGGGGGCGTGGTCGAGTGGCCGGTGCCGCCCGTGTGTGACACAGCCGTCATCGGGCAGTTGGCAGGGGAAATTTGGCAGGGGAAATTTGCCAGCCAATTGCAGGGCACACAGAGACAAACAACCATCCACACTCATACCTACAGGCAATTTGGAGTGGTCAATAGGCCTACAAAGCACATTTTGGGGATGTGGGAGGATACCAGAGAAAATCCACACGGGGAGAACACACAAATGGACATGGAATCGAACCCGCACCCTCTGAACTGTAAGGTGGCTGTGCTAACCAGTGCCCTATCGTGCCAACTGCAGTAGAGTCAATACAACTCAATAAAATGTATTTTTCCTGTGCTGAAGATACTTTGCCCCTGGTGACTAATTTAGAAACCATCCCCAATAGCTTCCGTATTGATAAGCTCTGGCACCCTCTAACTGGCTGCTGAACTGCTACTAGTTTAAATACAGAAATAAACCAACCACTGATCTAAACTTTGCAAATACCCCGATATTAGACATGACAAAGGGTAAGCGTGTCAATTGCATTTCAATTTATGGGAAGAAAGCATTAGGGAAAACTGAAGTGCTGTTATTGTTTGATTCAACGAAAATATGGAAAATGTTAGAAATAAAATCATTATTCACTAATGACTAATGAAAGTCTGGTTCCTTTCCCCAGACATGTATTGCCATTGGTTCTGATGCACCACAGTGCTGGCTTCATATATTACTTGTTAAACTTCAAATCTGACTTCTGTCTTCACAGACCAGGCTTTTGAAAAATCTCATCCTGTATAGTGAAGGGAGTGGCAGCAAAGAAGTCACGCTGCTTAAGAAAGAAAAAAAATCTCCTTTTCCATCTCAGTGCCTGCAGCGCATGCTTTCTGCCTCCCTTTGCCTGTATTAAATGTAAACAAACATATCTGTGCTATAAACGTATCCAGCTGTTCTCTATTTGTTAAATGGCAGCACAGAAGAAAAATAAAACACATGGAATACAGTATAGTCACTCAAAAACAAGTGCAGTAAGTGTCCTCATAGCATGAAAATACGATATCCAATTTTTTTACTACTGCTCTTGGATTATTATGAGCAGCAGCAGCAGCAGCTTCCCCTGATTCAGCCTCCCCTCACTTGATAGAGGCATTCTATCTTTAAATGGAGACAATTTATTACATATCAGTCAATCAAATTTAATTTGTACTGCTTGTCATACATAAAATGAATCTCAAAGTGTATTACAGTGATCCCTCGTTTATCGCAGGAGATGCGTTCCAGAACCACCTGGATAATAAACAAAGATCCGCAAACTAGAAACAGTGTATGTATTAATTAGGAATTTAAACACCTTTGTATTAAAATTTCCAACACAGTGTTTCTTGTTGGCTGCTAGAAGGCAAGGGTATATTGTAAATCAATTAAAAGTATGATTAGGCTGTCCCGACTCTTTCTACACAACGGTACATTTTTTCTTCGTGCGCTGCCATGTCTTGTCTACACTCTCGTCCTACTGGTCGGCTGACACACCCTCCGAGCTAGACTTCTGGCTGGTTGTCTTCCTTGACAAATGCATGCCTTCCACCTGATTTCCATTTGCCTGATCCGCTGTGTAACGAGATGCCTCCATGACACGCTGACCAACTTCGGAACCCAGCTCAACTACCGACCGTATCTCAATAAATCCTTAACGATCACTTTGGTCTCTCTGAGTTTGTCCTGCATGTGGGTCAAAACAATCGCCCGCACCATGACACAAACTTAACTGGCTCGTGCTTTAGCGGGATGATTAATGTTAATTATTTTTTTATTCTATGTTTGCCGGGACAGTTGAGCCAATGCTTATCATGCAAAGGTATTCCCTGAAGATGAAGCAAAAGACCATTTAGAAATTGACCATCATAGTCTAAAATAATCATTTGTGAGATGTGGCTTTGTTGTGAAGATAACATGATCATTTTTAACTCTTTTTAAAATTATTAAAATTACAAGAGGGTGGTATACCAAAGTAACTTGTGGTGCTATGTTCCAAGGGTTGTGACCACTGACTGATGTAAAGGCGATTCAGGGGTTATGCAGTAATTATTGTATTGTAAAATAATATAATTTCAAGATAATATAATACATCAGATGATATATATAAAGATAAAATAATAATATAATAATCAGGAGCTGATGCATGTAACTGAAAAAGGAGAGTTTGGAATCTGTGATTTATTTGTCTTGCTTGGAATGACACATTTGCTTGTACAAAGTCCTTGTGTGAGTTTGACATTGACATACTTTCTAATTAATAATGGATTTAAAATGGACTCTAATTGTCTTTTATGCAAGGTGGTTATCTATGCTTTACTACAGTAAATATAGATCACTTGATTTATTCCTGTTGGGTGTCTTCAAATGTAAAGAGAGAAATTTGAGTTCACAGCGAGTCAAATATTAAAAGGATGAAGAAGCAATAAAACATTTTTTTTTTTAATTAGGTTGTGAAACTAGTCTCAACAAACTGTGATAAACATGACATTAAAATGTCACATTTGTCATTACGTGCACAATTGCACAGACATGATTTGATGCTGTTGTATTGATAATGTGACAGTAACTGTATTGGAATACAATTAAAGTAACCCTCCCAACCAACGTATGTATCTAAATATGAATGTATATATCGAACATATCCGTGCCAAAGGGGATGCTGCTTACATACCAGAATTGAACTTTTCTTCTTATGCACAACTACACTTTATCTTTACCACTCGCGCCAGCCAGGAAATCCTTTAATCTATTCCCCAACGTGATCAGAACGTGACATATGGTGTTTATCCGTCACCGAGTGAACTTTGCCATTGAGGCTTCCTCACTGTTCAACTTCATCTGAACTCTGCTGTATGGCCATACTGAGTAAATGACTTAGTGGCACTCAAGAGCAGATAAGCATACCCACAGGTCATGATGTTAATAAGAGGAGCAGAGTGTCAAGCCAACTTGACAAATGACAGGTGCTACTACTTTGCTCTATGTCTTGGAAATGTTGCCAAGTGGAGATGTTCTCTTTACCTGAATAACCCAATAGGTCTGCTCCCATTTTCATCTGCAACTACCGGCTGCTCCACTGCACTGAGGCCTCAAGCAAAGGTAAGCGTGTTTCTTTGTATTCCCTCAAGATCTCAACTTTGAAAATGTACATGTATAATAATCAGGATGAAAGTAATAAGCAGCACAGGCAGATCTATTATTCAGCCAGTCCACCCTGCCAAGAGCCTGGCATCCTGCCAGCAGGGATGGATGAGCGTCGGGCCAGATAGAGCTCATTGCCAATGTCGTAACGCCTGGCGCTGGTGCATTGTTAAAGATTACTGTTAAAATGATTCATTTTCAAGCCAGTAATCTGCAGTACATTATAAGACCTCCACAAAGGCTCTGTGTAGTTTCCAAATGACTGCACAATATGTTTTCACCTTGAAACAGAAGCTGAACTTCAAACCTGGAGTATTAATCACAAATGTGTTTTAATTAATGACACTAATAACAATTCTGCACCAACAGGAAGATCAGCCAAGCACTAAGGTAGGGCTTGACCTTGAGGATACACTGACGGAATCTTCAATTATTACACGGATACAGGTTTTTCCCTTTATTTATTATGGGCTCACTATATTCACTCTGATGAGAGCCGTTAATCCTGAACTGGTTGACCTGCATGAAAGGTTCATACTGGGATGGTTAGAATGCTAAGCATGTTGGACATGCTCAGTGACCAGCAACATTTCCAGAGCCAGAGAGGAGGTACAAGCTGGTTGGACCTGAAGTCCTGTGCGGAAATTTTGCTCTACTTCTTTTAATTAACGAACCTTGTTAGAAGCCTGGCAGCAGCATTGTGGCCCTACATTTCTGGTTAACAGAGCAACCCAGCAATCCAGTCAGTTTAGAGACATCCTTTTTGTTTTTACTTTTACTAGTTGAAAGCGCTGCATGGCGGGAGTACACACAGGCATAAATTCATTCTATCTACATAATATTAACGCAGCATTTTACTGAGGCACTCACAGCAGTGGAAGTATTAGCATGGACACATGAATGAACTAGCATAGAACCCTCAAAGCTGAAGCCAGAGGGTACTCATCTTTTTTTGCACTTGCCACTGATTCAGTCTTCTGTCTTTTGAAAATACAAGTTGAAACTGTGCTTCTCTAAGAACCAACTTCACTCATGTATTGTGCTCTCTAGAAGTAAGGTTTGCATATTGCAGCGAATTTGTCAGAACAGGCTTCGCTTTCTTCTCATTGTTGATGGTCCTGACATCATCATCTCTGACAACATTGTTGCTTGCAGCTTGATATGATTTCAGTGCATTTGTTTTAGTTGTACTTCAAAATTCCTGTGCTTTAATTTACTCAGTTTTTTTCACATTGAAAGTCGTCACAGGCAGCTATAGTCTACTGGCAAATTAATGTGTCTTTTTATTTGGCTATTACTCTTTAAACCGACACAAACTCCCAAAACAAAAGTGAAATTTAAAACTTGCTCTCTCAGCAGTGAACTCTGTGTACCATTGGCACGAAGACAAGGTCTAATAGCATACATGTGCTGACCTAACCAAAGCAAATGCGATTTGTCGTTTTTGCGGCACTCACCCTGTGCACTGCAACACACAGCTGCCCTGTTGTAGCACACAAACAATGAATGTGTGAGTCAGTGTGTTGCACTGTGTTAGGTGCAGTGTGAAGAGGACAAACTAGGCTTATTTTCATTTCCTCGTGATGAAAATGTGTATCCATTGTAATGTGTAAGTGAACAGTCAAGTGGAAATGCTGGGTTATCTACTAGACTATAAATATGCAGAATTCATCATAAGTAGTGCTTTTTTCATCAGGTCACCATTCTATGGCCAAGGCATCATGGATTTTGTCCATCCTGTTTCTGCTGGTACTCTCTGTTCCACTGGCTGGCCCTGTACCAACCCAGCACCTCTGTGGCTCCCACCTTGTGGATGCTCTTTATTTCGTATGTGGAGAGAGGGGCTTTTTCCACGATCCAAAACGACTTCACAAGAGGGAACTGGAACACTTGCTTAGTAAGGCCATGCAAAATCATCAGTGGAAACGTTCTTCATCTTCTGTGGAGGTGTTAACAAAAAGTGTGGATTGTTTACTTTGATATCTGGTGGTTAGGAGAGAATCCTTAGAGGGTTTGCATCTTCAGTCTACCACTCATCCATGACAAATGTAGTACACCCCATTCAATTATATTATTTGTTTCCCAAGCAAGCATATAACTTTATTTTGAATGTTAAACAAATCTTTCATGTGCCATGACTAATATTGTGTTTGTGGAATACGAGTTTAGCATCAAAATGCACCCGTTTTCATCTATCTCTGGGGAGGGTCATTTGGTCCCCTGCGGTCCACTGAAAATGACATCACATTGGCCATGGCAACTATGATGTCATTTAATAAGTCAATGGAGAAAACATCTTTTAGCCAAAACCACAAGTTGCATGAGACAATAATAACCAAACCAATTTGACTAATTATGCATATTTTTTTTCAATCTAAACATAGACATTCATATTTATACTTAACTTTTCTTATTTAGTGACTCAGCTGAGTGGTAGGACTGCACCATAGCACCCTCTATTGACAAGCCGTCGCTGCTTACACAGCAATACTCAGCAGTAGTGCCTTTTTTACTGATACTTGAACTTCATCATTTACGAACCACTTTAAAATAATGCACCCCCCATCAGCATTTGTGTGCAAAGCACGCCTACCCTATCTCAATTCAACAGAGTCAACTAAACATCCTAATTAACTTATTCACAAAACAAACAGTTAGCACCTCAAACAATACTGTGATGTTTTCAAGTTTAGATGTGACAGCTTTGATAGACTTTATTGCCGCACTACTATATCTCCCAAATCACTGCCTCAAAGAGATCTGATTACTTAACCAAGCTATTAAGACTTCATCAAAGTGTGATGAGTCCAAATGTATGAAGAAGTTGCGTTTCACACAGGCACAGCAGACATACTTGACTCGCTTACGGCAACTTTCCTCATCTCTAAGGGTTCCTGTCTAAAAAGGCCAGACAAGAGCAGCAGCTGCGGAGGAAATTATCTGGAGGCGATGATTCCAAGGTGAAGAGAGGCATCGTGGAGCAATGCTGTCATAAGCCATGCAGCATTTACCACCTGGAAGGCTACTGCGACTGACCCGCTGACTTCTCATACAGATAGAACCCCTTGTGAAAAAAAGGTCCTGACGTCCATGTTAGGTGATGTACTGGCTGTGTTTGAACGACAGGAAATAAAGCTTCATGACCCATAACCCGAGGCTCCTCTTTGCCAAGATGTGACTTGTTAGGATATTACAGCATGTTCCAGAAACGCGGGTTTCCATCACCATTTGAAAATATGACTGCATTACTACAGTGCCCTCTGCTGGCCAACCACAGACATGGCCAAAACCTTTTAAACACGTTGAATGAGGCTCATTCAGAAGTGTTGAAAGGTGACTTTATTTACAAGAGAAATTGTTGCACCCCAATACCCTAGACTAAACTATCTCACCTACATGAATAAAAATATATTAAAGCTCATCAGACGTTTGATTGTAAGTAAAAGAACCATTTGTTAATCATTCTAAATACACATTTTGAGCATTTCTTTGAGAAATACAAGTCCTCTATCCCGATCCCTGTGTAGTAAAGATTATACAACTGTAATGCTATTGAAACAGTGGAGAAGCATACCTAAAAATATATTTTTAAACCTCAACACACACACACACACATACACACACATACACACGTACACACACACGAAGCTCAAAATTATCGCCGATGTCATCTAGTTGAATCTCTTTGCTGTGTGATTTTCTGCGAGAGAAACGTTCAGATAAAAAAAAATCTGTCATCAATCATATTTTAGTTTTAATTTAGAATTATACATTAATTATATATCAATCATATTTTAGTTTTAATTTAGAATTATACATTAATTATATATTACTTTATGGTTAATAATTGTAATAAAAGTAGTACAAGACAAGACATAGGCTGCTCACCTTCTTTCAGAGGTGTTGCAGTCTCAGTGTACCTGTTCTCCTTATTATGTTGGAACGCTTCACTCGGATCAAACCTGCCCCGAGCCGGGAGTTTTGATTTGTGGTGATTTGGATTACTCTTCTGACGGCTCAACTGGGAGCGGAGCTTCAGCACCTCCTACAAAGAGACGCCCACAGCAATTGAGAGAATAGGCAAGAGCAAGGTAAAATTTCAGATGGGTTTTTGTCTTTCAAGTCATGCATGAAGACCAACTACGGTCAAATACCACTGTCTTGAAAGGTACTTTGTGGCACACTCAGTATTTCCTCAAAGGGAGGGTAAAGCGAGACAAATATTAGCACTTGTGCGAGAGAAATGTATTAAAAGGTTCTGCTTTGTTTTTGAGGAACACTTGGGCAAGGCACGCAACAGTATTAATGTCGGTCATGATGGTGGTACTTTGAGAGCTTCTTTTTGGTGAGACTTGATGTAAAACATTTGAGAACTGGGAAAGGTGGATCTCTGAATATTCGATACTACCGAAATTTTCGGACTATAAGTCGCGTTTTTTTTCATAGTTTGGGTGGGGGGGGGGGGGCGACATACTCAGGAGCGACTTATGTGAATTTTTTCGCAAATTTTCAAAATTCAAAAATCCGTGATGTAGTGAAACCGCGATAAACGAACCGCGATGTAGCAAGGGATTACTGTCGTTTGACCTGCAAGTGACGTCAGCAGCGGAGCGGTTGTTTACATAAGGACAAAGGATTCTATCACGGGATGACGAAGATGACAAAGAGCCCCACATTTGAAGGATTTAATGATTTGGAGTGACACAAGGTTTGAAAAACGTATTTATGTTATAGTTGTTTGATATATTTTATTTCGTGTAGCAACTTGTATATGTTTTTATCATTACAGTTCAGTAGTTGTTGGCTTGTTGAACTCGTGTTTTGTTAAATAAAGAGCCGTTTACCAAACCCATGTCTTTCCTGGTACTTTGTTAACGCTACAATATAGTTGTATACTAGATCTGTGCAGCGTGCACGCGGCGTTGTTGACATAAAGGAAAACGAATTTGACCGATTGATTTAATGATTAGGAGTGACACAGATGGTTTGATAATGTTGTTATATGATAGTTATTTGAAATATACTTTATATATCGTTATATGAGTCTGTGGAATAATTAGAAATGCAACTTACGAGTCCGACGTCAGCGGCGCATATGTGGCGCATACGCGGCATCGTTTACATAAAGGACGATCGATAGATTTAATGAATTGGAGTGACACCGATGGTTTGATAAACGTGTTATTTATGTAATACTTATTTGAATAACTCTGAATGTTACTCAGGCCCGTTCTCAGCTCCTCGTTTGTGTATATGTCACGTTAGCATACCGTATCGTTTAGCCTGTTGTTGCTGGTTCATGTCTGTTCTTGGTGTTGGATTTTGACAAATAAATTTGCCCCAAAAGTGCGACTTATACTCCGGTGCGACTTATATATGTTTTTTTTCACTGTATTGTGCATTTTATGGCTGGTGCGACTTATACTCCGGTGCGACTTATAGTCCGAAAATTACGGTAGTACATTGATTTTGACACCATTGCAACATTGAGTGTATTCATAATATTCTGCAATAAATTCATCAATTGTGCAGTAGTGTACCCTGACTAGAACAAAAGCCAACCGCAGTCTAAGTGTTGTTGGAATTCAGCTTCCCAGTTGTATTACCTGTTTCAGGTTAAAATTCTCATCCTTTAGTTGCATCACATGTTTAATCTTCTGTTTCTGATTCTGGTGACCCAGCAGACGAGCGTAAGCATCTGCAAGCTTGTTTATTTCTTCCTGGTTTGCTCCATTTTCATTGATGAGTGCATCTCGTTCAGCAGCAAAGTAATTCAACTGCTCCTGGAGGTGCCACAAAATAAGAATATTTAATGAAATCAAGTGTCTAGTTTTTTGGAGAGTGTATTAGCATCATTTGATCAATTAATTTTGCTCCATTTTCACATTACAACTATAATAAAATCTGTTTTAAGAGCCACAGCCCCTATCCCGCCAGTAACAGTATACAGTGATCCCTCACTGCTTCGCGCTTCACCTTTTGTGAAGGCACTAGTTTGCGGGTTTATGAGTGACAGGACAACGGCATTTAAATACACGCTGATATCGCAGGGCATGCCTGAGCAACATGTGTCACTGCCGACAAGCGCGGGAAGCACGGCAGCCAGCCTGTCACACACAAGGCAGGACAACCATGTGCAACACGGACTATTTAGGGAACGCGAAAAGAGGAAAAGGGAGGCTGGATGCAAACAGAGCAGGTGCACGAAGTGACTGCCGAAGCAGTCAGCGTGCTCGCATCGTGGAGGCATCCCGTTACACAGCGGATCGGGCAAACGGGAATCAGGTGGCAGGCGTGCCTGTGTGTGTCAAAGCAGATGAAACGGCGTGGATTGACTGGCGGCGAACGGTGTCTATATACTAATCAGTTTGCTTGCATGGAGGATGACAAAGTTTGAAAAATGACAAGGTGAAATTTAAATGGTTTGGACAATTTTAAATAAACGGTATATCAATAATTAATTGATTATCAGTTATCATTATTGTTTAATTCAGTTAGTTGTTGACAAATCGATTAATTGTTGCACCTGTAATATTTAGTGTTTGTTTATACTGTTTGGAAGAGACTGACCTCGAAGGGTTTAACCTTAGCAAACAGCTCCTCATACTGTGATCTCCAGTGTTGTGTCTCAGAACTTGTAGAACTTTGAAAGAGAAGAAAAGGATATTTGCAAGGTGTAAATAAATGTATTCATACCTTAAAGAAAAAAGAAAAAAAAAGTTCACCTCTCTGCTTCAATTATTTGTTTCTGGAGTTTCTGTTGCTGCTCGTCCATCTCCCACTGCAGTGTGACCTTCTCCTGAGTCAGCATCTGGACTTGGTGCTGCAGAGCATGCCACTCTTGTTGTTGGTCTTCCATTTTACACTGCAAAACCTCCACCTTCTCCTCTGCGAGGGCCGTTTGCGCCTGAAGGTTCACACACTCGAGCTGAATTTCATCCAAGCAAGCTTGAAGCCGCCTCTTCTCTGTATCTGCCTCCATTAATGACTGCTCTGAGAGTTTAACTTGAGAGAAAAGTCGACTTTTTTCTTCGTCTAGTCTATTGAGCTCAGTCTGTAGCCTGAGAACCTCTGACCTAAACTGTTGGTGGTCTTTAATTTCAGCCTCCAGTGTCGTCCTTTTTGCCTCAAGCTCCGTTTGGTATTTAGCTTTTTCCTCTTTTTCCTGTAGCAATTGGTCCATTACGTTCACCTTTTCCCTGCTAACTTCCTCAAGCTGTTTCTTAGCCATTTGTTCTTGATAGTGAAGCTCAGCAAGATGCTGTCCTTTCTGCTCTTCAACTTGCCTCAATGCTTTTTCCTTGCTTTCTACCTCTTGCTGAAGCTCCTGCTCTAACTGAGAAATTCTCACAGCATGGCTGGCCTCCAAGGCCTGTATCTCCTGAACTTTTTGAGCGAGACGAGCTTGCACCTCCTGCAAATCTCTAAATTAAAATAAGAGAGTGAAATTAATTTTAAAAAAAAAAAGGCTCAAATTATTTTTAACAGATGCAATTAAGAGGCAAACCCTGAATTCTTCTGTCTTAGTTGGTGCTCCTCATCTTTTTGTTGAATCACTTTGTCCATCTCCTCTTTCATCTGTTGGGTCACTCTTTCCATCTTCTCCTCCAATTTTTGATAGCTTTCCTCTGCGCTCCTCAGGACATCTTTGGTGCTTCAGCATACAACATAACCGTAAGCTCTTTGAACATTGCAATAGAATGTTCATATCAAGACAGATTTGACAACTCACCATTCCAGCTCTGTAGACATCTCTCCCATTCTCTTCAACGTGCTTGAGTGGGCCTCTTGTAGTTTCGAATGTTCCTCTTTCAACAATGTCAGGTCACTGCTCAGAGGATAGACTATGATTATTTAAGTGTTGAAACTGCTCGGTTTCAGCCATAGTTCTCAGCCTTAATGAAACGAAACAAGTTACATGCTGATGAATAGGTCGCCCTTATGTTTTCATAACTAAAAATAGGTATTTTAACTTAGCTATACTAATAATTCCATCAATGATGAAAACACTCATTCTGTTCTGGATCATTTTGCTTTGCACGTGTGCACAGCTACACAGTGTCAAGAATATTTCCTGATCATTTGTCTTCATTAAGGAAATTGGGAGATAGAAAGGATGGGCCAGGCTGTGGGACACTAATGTTGTTATTTATCCTGCGTAACAGATGTGCTGCTCAGCTTGAAGCAGGAGTGTCGGCGGCGGTGAATGTCAAATATGCTGAATTTCAAGAATTTAAACCCACGTTGAGTTGAAAATTTTAGTTTACTGACGTTAGACATTATAACTGACAAGCATGTAATTTTGCCGTTTTAAGCCAAATATTCCATCCATCCATTTTCTGTAATGCTTTATCCCCACAAGGGTCGCGGGTATGCTGGAGCTTATCCCAGCAGTCATCGGGGACACCCTGAACTGGTTGCCAGTGAATCGCAGGGCACATATAATTGACAATAGTACAAGTTAAGCTGTATGTTCGCTGACCATGCATTCAGATTTGATGTTAACTCACCGCTCAAAGTGTTCCCTCAGTTGTTTCTCAATCACATTCATTTCCTCCTGGCTCTGTTCCCTTGCTTCACCTTGTCTTTGTGCCTGTTCCTCCATGAGAGCCAGCTCTCCCAGCACCTCCTCCAACTCTTCATTCAGCTTATTTCGGCACTCCTCTGACTCCTGCCTCTCTTGCTCAAGCAGTACAGTCAGACAGTCTACTAGAGCCTAAGGACGGGAAACGAAAAAAAGAAAGAATGACCTTGATGAAATGCTTTCATTACATCAGTATGACAGGGAAGATCTTTTAAAAAGGGAAAGGAAATCCCTTGCAAGTAAATAAAGCGAATGACCCTTTCTTTTGCCAGTTCCTCAGTGAGAGAAGCATGCTCGTGCTGGAGCTGAATCTTTTTCTCTTCCTCATCTCGGTTAGTGTCCTTCAGCAGTTGGAGCTCTGTGGTCAACTCCTCCAGTCTCCTGAAGCCCTCTTCTTGAAATGTGTCTAAAACAACAACAACAACCTTTTTGTTGAATTTGTTACGGTTGTTTTTACTGATATCCGTGGGTGAGCATACTTTTCTCCTGTGCCAAAAGCAAACACTTCTTTTCAAGATGTGCCACATCTTCACTCATCTTCCTCTCTGTTCTCTGGAGCACCTCCCGCAGCAATATCAGTTCAGCCTCCTGCTGACCAACTGTGGCTTGAGAGTCCTGAACGTCTTGGTTGAGGAGCTTCAATTGCGTCTCCAAGTCACTCAGTGACTTTTGGGACTCCTTAAGCTCTAACGTTTGGCTCATCAACATCCTCTCCACTTCTGATAAAGCCTCCTGAGAGGCCTGCATCTCAAGCTCACATTTCAGCAGATCCTCTTCTTTTTGCTTCAGAGCAACTTCTGTGCTTTCAAGCTTTGCTCTGCACTGCTCAAGCTCCTGCTCAAGGTGTCTGCAGAACATGCAACCATTATTTGCGATCTTTTCTTTGACCGAAATTTGACACCTTTTTAGGGAACTCTTACACATTTACTTACTTCATGTTCTGCAGCTCTGAGTTACAGCCCTGCTGTGTTGTCTCTTTAAGCTTTAATTGGAGATCCTACGAAAAGGAATCTTTTAAATAATGCCCAAGACGGATCCGTGAACGACTTTTCTGTTTCATACCCACCTGAATCTGATCATTTGATGCATCCAGATATCCTTGTACAACCTTGATTTCCTCTTGGAGTTCCCTAATCTCAGCTAGGACAATACCATATTGCAAGGAAGGGGACAATTAGAAGTTGGTCAATCAAATGTGATCCATTATAACAGCTTGATTAAAAATGGATTTACACTATAGTAACGCTCAGTTTTGAAAGATTTCATTTAACAATCTAATGTACAAACAACCTGAGTCCTATGGCTATTTTAAGATGCTATTATGAAGGTGGTTCCTGGCCTTTCAGCCACGTACTTTGTGGGCTGAACGCGAACCGTTTGGGTACATGACTCAGGCCATTTGAAGGCCCAATGGGATAAAGCACTGCAATTGAGTTATCTCTGCTCATATTCAGCGAGCCTTTCATCTTGCATCAAGTAAGAGGCCAGAGATTTAACATTCATTTTATCAACAACAGACTTGATTATGAGAAATTAGTTCCTGAAGTGTTGTTCCCGAATGTCCGGTAGTTTAGGTACTTCCTATTCTACACCACATTTTGGGCACATTGCAGACACGGCCCGTCTTATGTTGGTTCTGTGCTTCCGAAAATTGCAATGTCCTTTAAGGACTTGTAATACCAGATTCAGTTTATTTCTACTCAAACTTAAAATGTGATTGCAAAGCCGAATCAAAGGCCAGATTTCCTTCTATAGGCAAACGACATGGTGTATCACTCAATAGCGAGTGGTGGGTGAAAGGGGCGGCCTTGACGTCATTTGTTCCTAACATTGCGCTGAGCATTAAACAGTAAACAGGGGGATTATTTTGGTACCTACAAGACTAGACACAAAAATGGGAACACCAGATATGTATCAAATTTTACAATATTGCTCCTTTTCCCCATTAATACCTCAATGTGGGATCTTCAGAGGTACACTTTAAAATATCTTATGAAGTGTCTGTCAAATGTACATGGGCTTCAAAAATAAAATTCTCGTCTGTAGCCTATATTAGGGATTAACTGACCATGTAACCTGCCATTCTGTTGTACAAACTCCTCATTTTGGGTTTTCAACACTTCATGGAGGTCCTCTGTGAAAGACAAACCAAACATTAACATAAAGGAGGAGAACAAGCTGATCTGTTGCTTATCGTCCTTACCCAAGTCATTATTCCTCTCTGTTAAAGCTTTGACAGTGTCCTTGCTAGCTCTGAGATCGGTTTCTAACACCTTGAGCTGACCATCAGAGCTGAGCTGTAGAACATTTAGCTCCTGCACTCAGAAAAAGTCGATATACATCTGAATATTTGATCTAACAGTTTGTTGTTTTATTGTAATATGACTGGTAATGTAAACTGTTGTAATGAGCGGAGTGGGTAACCTTATTTTTGCTGTCCAGTTTGTTCCTGGCTTCCATCAACTCCATTGTAAGTGAATTGATCCGCTTTTTCGTTGTGTCAGCTGATACCTGGGAGGAAACATATTCACTGTCAAAGCGGCGCAAACGAGCTCTAAAACATAACCTATTATGTACTGTTGGTGTGACAGTTTAATTTAAAAATAATTTCATTACATATTAAACAGAAGACTTTTAGGCAGAACAAACCTTGTTTTTTAAAAAGTCATTGACTTTCTTTAGTTCCGCTTTCTGTCTTTCAAGGGTGGTGACGTTAGCGGTGAGACCGGTCTTTTCCCTGATTGCCGCCAACAGTTTGGCCTCCACCTTTTTTAAATCCTCCTCAAGGGAGAACAACCTTCGATCTTGCTCTCCTCTCTGCTGGACCAGTGAGCGGATCTGCAAGGATATCAATATTATTACAACTGCAAAAATAAATCTCAGCTCCTGAGAGTTGCAGAATAGTTTTCTTTTTCTATTATTTTAATTGCAGTGACTGAATTTTGGTAGCTGCCATCCTATTGAATTTACTTCCAGGGCAATTTGTCTGAATTTCCATATTTTTAGCCTTTTGTCAAGAACATGATTGAGGGACTCACTTATTGCAGTATTATCTGAATTTTCATATTTTCAAAATTCTGTCAAGAAGATATTAGCGGGACATTGTGTGTGTACGTAAGTAAAATTAATACAAACAAATTATTATTGCTTTGAAGTATAAGTCAACCACAACATTTTTAAGACATCAACTTGGGAGTGGCATTCAAAAAATGCACAATGCACATACAACAGTCACCAGACTTTTAGTGTCACTCAACATTGTCATGTGATACGGGGGCGGTCGTAAGTGTGTCTTTTTGGATAAATGAAAATGTCAATAAGCATTGACTCACCCGGTGCAGAGTCGTCAGCACACAGTGTGTAAATGAGCATTATTGGACATAATATTATGGCTATAAAGTGTGAATTTTTTCAACTTTTGCGGGTGTTGTGACTGCTGTATTGGCTCATTGAGATCTGAGATATGATTTTTTTACAGATTCATTAAAAAAAATATTAACTTATTTTTGTCACTTCCACACAAATGTATGAATTAAAGAAATGACAATTGACCGTTACAATATTTTGCCATTTACTATTTGGGTAATTTTTAAACAGATAGAAATTTAGGGGACAAACATGCAAAAAAAAAAAAAAAATAGGTGACTAAACGCTTAAACCTTTAGGAAATTATTAAACTAAAGTAAAAATAAATCGATTTATAAATGAGTTTAGAAATGCCTCTGGTATTACACTTGTTGCTGCAAATTGGTGGTAGGTTATTGTGCAGGTGAAACAACTTTAAACACTTCACAATGCAACATAAACAGAAGCTGGACAAATGAAGCACGCATTTTCAGGCACACACGAGAAAGAGAAAATGAGAAAAAATTAGAGAGACATGTCACTGAAGTGTCCATACAGAGGCCAAAACGCATCACTTCCACAGTCAGTGTTGGTCAACAAACAATGCAAGGACAACATTCTGCACCACTCAGACCATTCCGTTTCATGAGATACCAAAAGAATAATCGGCCAGATTTGGCTGGGCTAAGGTTGGACTTGGTAGCTTCTACTGCTAATGAATAAGCAGAGCTACGTTATATCAACATTAAAGCCACCAGCTTTTAATATGTGTAATAATCAATGTTGTGACCATAACGTAAATTATGGACAATCCGTAACAGTTGGCAGCTCTGTGATATTGTATTGCAGAAATATATTTATCCATTTCGAAATGCACCTCTTTCTCCAATAACCGACGCTGTTTCATTTCCAAGGAATGTTCTCTCTTTTTCGTACTTGACGCCCCAACCTGTAAGACATATTCAAAATGCCAAATAAGTTAGATGGACTCAAATCAATCCATCCTATATAATGTACTGTATTAATCACAACTGTAATTTACCATTCCATCAACAGATACTGTTCTTCTGACTGGAGACATTAGTAGAATTCTCGAGGGTGACGATGGAGGCACTGAACACCCAGCTGAAGAAAACAACCATGTTACAGGAATGTTGTTGCAGTTATGCGCCTGTCAGAGTAACTTGTTACTAACCCGCCTTAGCATGTTTGAAGCGATCTGATTTTTCAAAGGATGCAGGTCCCTTCGGTTCTTCAGGTTTGATGTCATAGATTCCTGGCGCTGGTGCGCAACCTAGGGTAAAAGTATATTTTCATAGTCCACAGCATTTCTGTGGTAATAATACAGCTGTACATATAGTGTAATTGTGCTTTTTGTATACAAGTCATTCCAAATCTGGAGGACATTTTCCACACCCACCGCCCTAAAATAAATTTTAAATAACTTACAAAATATAGAAACATGCACTTGTATAAACTATGGTCGTTGTGAGATAACATGCAGCTGGCTGCAGTGAAATTGTAAAAAAATAAACACGCGCGTGCGCACACACACTAAAGGTTCGGTACGTGACATATTTTCCAAATATCTCAAAATTATGTGGTATCGCGGATATATAAACGTTGCAAGTCGCTTTAAGCACTTCTGTGGCGGTTAGACGACTCCGTCCGTTGTCACGTCTATACAATCCTGCGTGCATTATGTTGCTGCAAATCTACATCGTACAGAAATATACTACCTTTGGCCGATTTCAAACGCTGCTTGATTTTACTTACCAACAGCTTCGTTGAACCTTTTCAAAGGAGCTCTCGGGAAAGACATTACGAATCTAAAGATTTGGATTGTGTTTCACGAGTCGTGGTCCAAATGTTTAGCGCAGCTCACAATACTTGCAGTAGACGTTTCAGCGCTGAAATTTCAAATTTACGTCATGTACGCATTTCCGGGTGTTGGACCAATGAATGTTAAGTGTCTCAGGACGTACGCAAGCTATGGCGTCAGACATTCAAATAAATGTTCTCCAAAGTTCTTTACCTCGTGCAGAACGATGACATCAACCACAAAAGTAACACTGGCTATCTACACCACCACACCGTTAAAGTTATACAGTATAATATAATATAATATAATATAATATAATCCATCCATCCATTTTCTATACCGCTCGTCCCCACAGGGTCGCGGGCGTGCTGGAGCCTATCCCAGCAGTCATCAGGTAGTAGGCAGGGAACATCCTGAACCGGTTGCCAGCCAATCGGAGGGCACACAGAGACGAACAATCATCCGCACTCACACCTAGGGGCAATTTGGAGTGCTCAATCGGCCTACCAAGCATGTTTTGGAGATGTGGGAGGAAACCAGAGTGCCTGGAGAAAAACTATGCGAGCAAGGGCAGAATATGCAAACTCCACACTAGGAGGGTCGGAGGTGAAATCAAACCGGCACCCTCCTATAACATGCATGGTAGGCTGATTGAGCACTCCAAATTGCCCGTAGGTGTGAGTGCGAGTACGGATGGTGTTTCGTCTTTGTGTCCCCTGCGATTGGCTGGCAACCAGTTCAGGGTGTCCCTGCTAACCCTGCTGCCCGATGGACTGCTGGGATATTCTCCAGCACGCCCGTGACCCCCGTGGGGACAAGCGGTATGGATGGATGGATGGATGGATGGATGGATGGATGGATGGATGGATGGATGGATGGATGGATGGATGGATGGATGGACGGACGGACGGACGGACGGACGGACGGATGGATGGATGGATTTCCATCCAATTTAATTTCCTTAAAAATGCAAAACATGATGTCTTTAATTATGGCGATCCAAGATTAAAAAAAAAAGTTTGAAACTGATCATTCCAGATACACAATGGCAGAGTCAGATACACAATGCCCAATTCAAACTAAGATCCTCAAGCATGACACAAATTTTCAATTTAAACATGTTTTATTTCATGGAAATACAACATAATTTCTAATCCTATGCAGGACCACTGTTGTACATTTGATAATCTTTTCTCCATTTTTAATACTTGACTTCAAAACATGGTCACTGGTACAATTACTTAAACAAAGCCTCATGTCACAAATGGAACCATTGATGACAATAAATTACACTTTCATGCTAAGGTTTCGCAATGATATATTTGTGCCTTTTTTACTAGATAAACCTGCAAATTAACAACTAATCAAAGTTGAATAAATATAATAAAAAGATTGAGTTACAAAACAACATTTCTTAATTAAAAATTATTCAGAAAAAGTTCACAAGGTAGGGGTTACTACTGAATAAGTAATTTGTGATTCCTGTGAAAAAATAGGGCTAATTTAGCTTATCTTGATAGCACTGCTAAAGCTAAATTAAAAATGTCCAACAATAATCATTACCGACTATATTCAAGAAATGCTTAATTAATTCTATGTAACTTTTTGTATCGTGTTTGTTCATTTCATATATTTACCAAACCAGCATGAGCCACACACACACTCCAAACTGGTTTATCTAGTACAGCACTGTCATCATACACTGAGAGGTTTTTGTTGTTTAAAACGCCGGAAAAAAGCAAAACATGTTCACCCATCATTGTTTTTTCTTTCTAAATAAGGAATACCATCAGTGTATTCATGAACAGTATATAAAAATTGTTCGACAGGCAAAAGAATGAAAAAGAAATTAGTTTTCCAGTCAGTAGCAGACAAGTATACCAAGGATGTGTAAATAAAATTATTCATAGTAAAACAAGAACAATTACGACACCCAACACTTCACTTAATTTGACTGTAAAATTTACATTGAAACTAGCGTTGAATTGAAAAAATGTATCATGATAAACAGAGGGGTTTGGAGGTGGTGAAATCAGTAAAAGCAGATGAAACCAGCCAAAGCACATCATTCCCTTTAAAGTCAGCAAATCATTGAAGAAATTACGTATTATGTATAGAGAAAACTCTGTCTAGGCATACCAGATGATTACATCAATGAGAAAAAGATATTCTGGTCAGCAGATGTGAGCCCATAGCATCTGTAGTAAGTAGTGCAGCTGGTTTTGTCGCTCAGATTTATTTTGTCAACTTGAGTGATTAGCATCAGAGTAATCAGCAAAAAATCATATTTACCTTATTCTGTGACTCACAGATTCACAGACCTGAAGTACTATTTTGTCATATGCTTCCGTAATCCATTCTAGTATGCAGTTGAAAGAATAAGAAAGGGCATGCATGAGTCATGTGTATGTTAAAATAAAATGAGATGTGAAGATATACCTCCACCTCTGGTCTCGCAGTTTCTACTACTGCAAGCATTCTCAGTTTGAGATGATTCACCTTTTAATTTCCCTTAGCCAATGTGAGGAGAAATTAAAGTAACTCCGAATTGAAGGAGACCAGAGATTGGCAAAAAAAACGCATCATATCCATGAGGAATGTGTGTTTCATTGTATGCTGTATGCTTATATTGGTTTTCAACAAGTGGTAGCCAGGGATTGGTGTATAGGAGGCTGGAAACAGCGAACATGCTCCACAGTGGAACTGTCTGTCTCCACAGCCTTCATGTACTTGTTTAGGATAGCAAAGATTTCATTGTTAAGAATCTGGTACTTCCTGATGCGGTCTGCCATCTTCTTTAGTGGCTGTGAAAAAGACAATAGTGAATATACGAATTGCAGTTATTCAGCAATGGGATAAACATTCAACACTGAATATACTTGTTTGTATTTCATTTCGGAAACAGTATACCCACCACATTTTTGATGATCTCATCCTTGCCATCTTGTCTTTGGACTTTGAGCAGGTGGTAGCAGAAGTCAAAGAGATCAAAACGACGTTGCTGTCCCAACAGAACAATGACAGCACAGCCGGCCCAGTTCAGACCATCCCCAAAGCACTGCCTAAACGTCAAACCACACAAGTAATGCTACACATCTGACTTACTGTGGTTAATTGCAACTGTATGTGTTTGGAGTTAAGTATTACAAATATAACTAAAGCCACAGGCACATTGATTCAAGTAAGGTAAGGCTCAGAAATCTCAGAAATATCTCAGAAATAGTACTTGGATAAATATTTTTATGAGGGATGGGCGAGTACCGATACTAGGTATCGTACCGTTGCCAATACCAGCCTTATTCAAGGTATCGATCGGTACTTGTAGCAGAGGTCGATACCAGTATCGGTTGCTCTCTTGTGGACGTTTTACGAATAGGAACCACAAAGTAGACGTTAGAAGAATGAAAAATGGTCATATTTTCCACACAATTTTAAGGAAAACGGCTACATCTATATTTCTTTATTATATATTATTTATTATCTGTCATTGTATTGAGTACTTGTATTGGTATCAGTTTAAAAAAGGCTCCCTAATTTTACCTGGTGGTAATAACATGACCAGTGCTACAGAATCTTATCTCCAGACAATTAACCAGTTTGGATCCATAACAAGAGTCCCGCTGGATTTTTTTAAGTCTTTGTTCTGGTTCAAATCGCTAGCAAATGCAATCCAGATTGGATTTTTTTTTTTTGCCCGCATGCAACCAGTATCTGATTGTCAGTCGGAACAGATTCAGATTTTTTTTTTTATTTCAAAATCTAACCATCGTCGGTCTCATATGTGGTCCGAAATTGTATACGCATCTAATTTTTTGCAATGCAACCCCAGTCGTAACGGCCAGCTCGCAAAAATCTGACCTGGAAGTCATCATGCACTCAGCGCAGAAGGGGAGACTGCTTGGGAGTGAGATAAGATTATTTTGATAACTGTATTAACTCTACGTTGGACTTTAATTTAATCCTGTTTGAAACTATTTTAGGTCTCCAAATTACTATTGGAATTTGTTATCAGTGACTACTCGTAGTGGTATCGGTCTGAAAAAAATTGGTATTGTGGCAGACCTTAGGACCAGGCCTCTCACCCAGCAGGCCTGCAGGTAGGGTTTATGTATGTTTCTTGTTACATCATATTGTTTTTGTTTCTTTGATCACTTGTGTCTTGTCTCACTTATTGGCAGTCAGTCTTGAAATAGAGACGTGTTCCTTAATTCTTCCACAGTACATCTGTCCATTTTGACATACATCAATCTGGCGTTACTCACTCTGCTGTGTACTCATGAGTGCCCACTGGAATGCAATACACAAACTGCATTGCACTCCAGAGGCGGTGGAATTCCATGCACTCATCGACATGCATGACACCATTGGTGGGAGGAGGCCCGCGCCACACCCCATCTTGCAAAAAGCTCCGGATGCGGGTCAGGATGACCTCAAACATGGAAAGGCCGCAGCACAGGCGCTCTTTGGTCAGCAAATCTCCCTCACGTGCAATGGCAATTTGCTACCAGAAAGACAAAACAATGAAATTACATTAGTAGTGTTTTGTGCAGCCCGTTTTAGTTTTAGTCTATTCGTTGCTATCATTTTAGTTTTGGTCATGTTCATACTCTTTTTAATTTTTAGTTTAAATGTGCACAAGATACCTGAGGGGTCCCCAGCCTCTCAATCAGAGGCACAAGGTGAAGAGGGGCATACTTTGCTTCGAGCCTTTTCATCCTCACTTCCAGACGCTCTCCCTCTACACATCACAGAAACATTTATTAATGTGACGTGTATTACACACTCAAAAAAACAAACAAAGAGTCATCCATTCTGTTTGAATAATTTCTAGCCAAAAATACCTTTGATGTATACTCTCGGCAGAATGTTTTGGAAGGGGGCAGCATGAAGAAGGTCACACACTTCTTCCTGTGACTGATATTAAAAAAGTATACAAGATAAAATAATTTGAATGAGATGTAATTTAAAATAAAGCACACAAACAAACAAAAACATCCTTCCAGAGCATGCATGCAAGCCATGAAGTGATATTAAATTCTTATTCATTCACCATACTTTCCTATCCACAGTCTATGTATGCTGTGTCAATTCGATGTCTACATCTGAGAAATCTAATGTTTAATGTTTGGGTATGGTTTTGGTAGTTTAAAACAATGAGAAAATTTGTAAAAGACACTTGTAAGGGTGTCAGTATCACTGTTGATTTGGCAGTGCAAATGAAAGCATGTGGAATTGGGTTGATTGGAGAAGGCCAGACACACAAGACGGGTTCTAGTTGATGCAAAATGTTTTTTTAAGGGGGTTAAGGTCAGAGCTCTCAAGTCTTTCAATAACAATGGGCGGTATGGACTTTTCTTTGTACACATGGACACATTCTAGAGCAAAAAAGGTTTTCTCAAAACTGTTCTTATTGAATAATGGAACGGTCTAAACTAAATGAAGCAGAATGCTAAATAATTTATTTGTGCATTCATGTCAGCAAGAGCCATGCAATAATAAAAGCAGGACACATGCACCTATGTATGTATGTTAAAATACAATAAATGTATGTACAAATGTGCATTTCAAAAGGTTAGTTTTAAAAGAAAGACAGATGTGCAAACAAGAACATGCATCTAGAATCGGAATAAATGCATGGAAGCACATGACTGCAAAGGCAACCCTCCCAAAATGTGATACACTTTCCTCAGTGGATGAAAAACACATTGGGATTCTTATACAGTAGCTTTATCACTAATTGCCTTTCTTTAGATCTCAGATAATTCCACAATGTTTTTGTAGGCCTGATGGGATATAAATCGTGTCATGCAAACAGTACAGAGAAAAGAAACACAGCAAGCCAAACTAAAATGAGAAGAACAGAAAGAAACAACTCATTTCAAAGTTATCTAGATAGCAATATACAAAACCCATGTCCTTACCACCTGTGGTTGATGCCAGCGTGCAATGAAAAATAGAATCATAGTTTCAAGATTAAACTCACTGCAGCACTCAGACTGGGGCCTGAAAGACCGCGTGATTTAGAGAAAATCAACATCTTAAATAAGGCAGAAAACTTCAGGCTCCCAGACGAACAACATAAGACATGCACAGTCCAGGCTGGCGGCTCTTATACCAGCTCAAACTGTCACGCCCGCCATAGAGTTAGTCTTACCAGAGCTTGCTCGATGAGCAGGCAGAAGAGGATGGCGTTCCCCACCTCCCTCAAGCTCTGGAAGACATCTGTCTTGAGCTCAGCATACTCAATAATATCCTTGAGTTGATGGTGGAAGAACTCCAAGATCCCTACAACGAAAAGAGTATGGGAATCTTGCCGTACTCTTTCTATCGGCTAGACATTACAAAACTCAACTATAAAATACTTTACCAAATCAAATGCGTTTGGTAAAAAGTCGACTATACTTCTATCTAAGACTACTGGGATGAATCGAAAAGGATTTGTTGTCCCACATTGCGACAGAGCATAATTTATGGTCAAAACAGAGGAGAACGGCTTACCTGGGGAGCCATACTCGTGGCGGGGTAGGCGACAGATTTTGGGCATAACTTCGATGAGTGTTTTTACATACTGCAGAACGGTGCCCTGTAACTACAGAAAGACGATGCACGTCATGTTAAGATTCCATAAAAAATAGGTGGAATGGAAATGTTTAGGAAGGCCAAGTGGAAAATGATGATGAATACCAAGCTCTTGACAATCTTTAGCAGCTCCTCCATCACAACAGCAATGCCTTGGTAACCAAGAAGACGACAAATAGTCTTGAAATGAGGTGGGCCAACAAAGTTCCTGTACGAGCTATATATGTGAGAGTAGGCAATGTTCAGAGGCTAGGAGGGAAAGAGGAGACAAAGAAAGAGTCAGTATCAGCCAGCAAATTACATACAGTGATAGTCGGTTTCAACCCAAGGAGTTGAAAAATCATTTAGAAAATTAAATGTGTGGCAGACTGTGGCACACCTTGGACCCATACAGGTAGTAAGGCTGTACATTGGCTGGCTTGTCTCTCTGAGGCTCTTGGGTGAAAGGAATGGCTGTGCGTACAAATCTGAAAAGAAAACATGCTTAGAACGATTCACTATGTATATAAGGTGCATCTGAAAACACAGACAGACCGGTTTGTGGATCCGTTGTAGCAATAATTAGGGAGGAAATCGAAATTGAGCTCCCAAAAAACATGAAGTGTAATTCGACCGTAGGGAGCTGAGACGTTGTGATTGGCCTCACGGAACATGGCATCAAAGCTGTCCAGAGTCATGTGCTTGGACAGAAGCCGGTGGGTGAGTCTGTTGATCTCCAGAAGCCACTCCAACTCCTGACCCCAAGTGTGATGCAAAGTATTGCGTTTAAAACTAAAATTGAAAGCTGAACTATTTTATTGGGCTACGGTATGTGATCTTTACCACAATAGATGTGAGATCCTCGCTTTCAAAGCGGCTGATGGCATGATCCAGAGATTTATACATGGCAGCAGAGATCCTCTGGGTGATAAGACGGTTTAGGTCAATGGAGCGACCCAGAAGCTGTAGCACACAGAAGGAACAGAGTAAAAAAAATAAATAAATAAATAAAAATACATGAACTCCACAGTTATACAATATGCTCGAGTTGTTTCCCGTACCTGCACATGTCTCTGTTTTAGCAACGTCTCATAGCGGTTTGAAGGAGGGTATGGTATAATCACGCCATAGTTTTTACATTCTGCCCGGAAGCGCTTATCAAGCAGGACACTGTGGGGGGGAAGAAAACTCTTAAATGGGTACAAGATATTGCACCAACAACACCAAACTTAATAAAACCAATTCACACTTCCTACCTGCCAGCCATTGCTTTGTAGTAGGCAAATATCTGATCAGCCAACTTGTAGACAAACTGATCAAAGCAAAGGTTTACCTGTGAAGAAGGAAAAAAACATTTCAAGAAACTGACATAGAATAATGACATTTGAATTTAATTAACCCTTAAAGATCACCTCTGCCTCAATTTCATCATAAAGGAACTGCTTCTTGAACTTCGTGAGAGCATAGTAGCCACTGTCATTGTACAAATCCAGTGGATACAGCACATATCTAGGCAGATGAAGAAAACACTAAATGCAAACCATTTTGCTCAAAACCCATTCGATTTGTTAAGGAAGTCGGATTTACTCCATCATTGATGGTTCCTTGGTCTCCAGGATGTGGTCAGTGAGAATCCATGGCATGGACATCTCAATAGGGAACTGGATTCTGCGACCCATGGTCAGCTCAAGGAAGAATTCTCTAAACCAGAGCTGGGACAAGTCACAACACTGCTGCAGGGCCTCTGGACATTGAAAGAACACAACAAAGTGAGGTATAGTATTTCGTCAAATAAATGCACATCAATACACTTGACTAATTTTTTATATAGTTCTCCTGTTATGTAGTAAAGCATCGCAGTCATACAACTATTAAGACACAAAAGGAACTTAATATAAAATTTGGTGTGTTAGGAGGACCATCTTCACTTATCTGGGAAGGCTTTCTGCAACATTTTGGGGCCATGCATAGATAGTTAAATGCATACGATGAGAACTAACGAAGTTGTAATTGAACTCTAAAGGAGTTCAATTATTAATTAGAGTTCAATTAATAGAGTCCCTATTTATATGAGCTGTTTCTCGCAGATTGAGAAGATATTTTGCGTGAATGTTTATTTAATTAATTTTCAGTTAGCATTTAAATGGGCTCCTCCATTGACTTTAGCATGATAGCTAGCAATGTTTTCAAAATAACACATTTTTGTTTAAATGTACAAGTGTGTAATTATTTTTTGTTGATCATTTAGTTTTTCATTAAACTCCATGACTTTAGCATGATAGCTAGCAATGTTTTCAAAATAACACATTTTTGTTTAAATGTACAAGTGTGTAATTATTTTTTGTTGATCATTTAGTTTTTCATTAAACTCCAACTAGGGTGTCATTAAATAGCTTAAAGTATGCTCAGGAATGGTACAGTCACGTTAACACACTGCGCCGTTCTGCACTTTTATTCCATTATAACGTTTTAAAGATCGAGAGAAGCCAAGATCAAAATTGCAATCAAATTTTGATTAATCGTCCAGCCCAAGGCGGAAGTTATCCAATCATCCAACCAAGCCTATATGGAAAAAAAACACTTTGTGCACTCAGGCAAAGTCATGATGCAAAGTAAAAGCCAAAACGTCTGGTAAAATGAATCAAGATTCAGGGGTAAGTTGTCAAGGACAAGGACCCCAACCAGTGGTGGTTCTACACTGAATTACTCCCTAGGAGAAACTATTTCCGGTTGTGCCGCCGCCCCGGGAGGCCACCCGTGTCGCCTGTGCCAAAAACCGCTACTGTAGGAGGGGGTACTTATTCTCACGGGTTGACTTACTGTAATAGGGCTGCTGTTAGAATTAGTACCCCCTGTAAACGTGCTTGGGGAGGGGGAACCTATTCAAATTTGCTACACTTGGTGAAAACACCCCCAGGAAGACACAAAAAGTCAGTTGATGTCGAGGGTTCACCGTTTTAAAATAGGAAGGGGGTACCTATTCTCGTGGGTTGACTTATTCTAATAGGGCTGCTGTTAGATTTAGTGTCCCCCTTGTAACTTGACTTGGTGTGGGGTGAACCTGTTCAGATTTGCTACACTTGGTGAAAACACCCCAAGAACACGCAGAAAAAATAAATGGATGCTGCCATGAACTGTGCTGCCAGGCCCTACCGGGAGAAAAACAGGACTCTTGGAAATGATCATCAGGCTTGAGTCACTGAAGCCACTGCTCATGCCACCCCTCACGTGACATAAAAAAATGCTGCCTTGTGTCGCCCGTGCTAAAAACCACTACTGACCCCAACTGCCTTGTTCAAAGAGGAGATGTTGTCCTCACCACTGAAGTTGAGCAAGTGTGTGAAGAAGAAGGATTGTTTGTGAAAGTCTTCTATGGCGACCACAATGGGTCCATCTAGACTGCTGCGCAGGGTCTTTTTAGAGCCACTCTTGTCAGCGATCAATGACTCCAACATAGTGCGCACCATGTACAGCTGCAGGGAACACAAAGAGGGACTTTGAAGAAGGAAGAAACCGCACACAATGCACTACACACTGGACAGTTTAATGGGATTGATTACAAGAGCAACTCTATTGCATACTATACTGTACTATACAATTAATTGTAAGAGCAATAGCAATACTATTCTCTTGCTACAACTGCAGCAGTAACCATAAAGAAAATTAAAACTAAGTATATTACCGATGATGGGAAGAAACTGTGTTGAATTTAATCGTCTCGCATTGATGTAATAAATGAAGTGGCTGGTAAGTGTACAGTATTTGCAAACAAACATTAGTTGAGAGGAATTACACAAAGCATTTTGACTTGATGCTCATTTGTGTCATCATGTCTGTCCCTTTTGATGGTAGTAACTCCAATGACACTTACTTGTGTGCTAGACGGTCCCACAGCTCTCCGCGGCACCTTGATATCAAAACCTCCTTTAGGGTCCTTCTCCCCCCTCAGACACGGATCATTTGGAGGTTCCCTCGCCCCCTCCCAGTCACAAACGGTTTTACGAATAGCTTGAAGAACGCTGAAGAGAAAGAAAATGGGATGATGAAGTCACACAATACATTGCATGGTTGTACTTTTGATCATATGATAGTTATGTACCTAATGAGGACATTCTTCTTCTTGCGCACAGCTTGGCGCAGAGGCTCTCGGAGTGTCATTTGGGCAAAGTCCTGCAGAGCTGCGTAGATGGTATTCCTGATAGCCTGATTGAAAACGGACTCCATTCGGCCCATCAGGACCTGATAGTCACAACAACATCGGCATGAGTACTGAATGTTTAACACCACACTTGTAACAGCTAGAACATTTTCAAAATATGTAGATGAAAGACAAAAGCTGCTTTGTTTGTCAGAATGAGAGCATAAATAAATCATCTCAAAAGTGTAGAGAGACCAGGGCTCTTTTGTACCTGAAGGCCTTTAATCATGGCAATCACTTCCACCAGAGCAAACTTCTCCTCGCTGGTGTAATTATAACGTGTGGCTCGTTCATACTCCTCTGCTGTGCCCGGACAGTCCTTATTACAAAATTTATCTGTGGGATGGACCAGCTTCCATGAATACTGAAAAAGCCAAAAAGGTTCGATTACTTTGATGGTGACTTTAAGAATACAGGTTATAGGGTACACCTACACAATCCTATTGCGCTACTATAATACAAGAGATGTATTATTCTCAGTTTGAATGGATATGTTTTAGTTAATATTCATATAATTATGCTTGTTTCAGTCGTGTACAATTACAACTACACCATCAAATCAGTCTATCTATTTTCATAGGTTATGTGGTCCCAATTGATTTTGGGCAAAAGGCAAGGTACAACTTGAACTGGCCATCAGTCAATGACACACTGTACAAACCAAACAATCATTTATACTCACATCCACATCAATTTGCAATTCACAGCCTATTATGCACCTAATATGTACTATATGGTTTTAAAACTTTGAAAGAAGCCATGGCACCCTGAGAAGACCCATGCAAATACGGTACGAACCAAAGTTAGAACCCTTTTGAATCCCTTTAATTGTGATGCAGACACATAATACCGCAAACTAAAAAGTTTTTTTTTTTTTTCAATTTCATTGCACGAGAGGGAAAAAAAATCCTCTCCGGTAATTTAATAAGGTGACGAAAAAAAGGAGACAAAAAGCCCCCTCAAAATATAATTGAGCATTATCATCTTCGTAAGTAAACTCTCTGATACAGCTCTTGTGTTGGATGACAAAAATATTGTGCAGGTCTACCAACTGTATTCTGCGACCCGTGAGCAAGCTATCCTTGGTAATTTGACAAGTATTACTCACAACTTCCATGACATGCGTACTCCACTTGGACAACAACTGCAGACCCCTCAGTGAAAGGTCAAAAAGCTCTCTGTATTCCTCATCTGATTTCTGGCTGTCCAGACCTGAGCCCGTCACCACTTCGCTGTTGCTATAGCGCGCCAGCTCAGAGATGAAGCGAATGTGGTCCTCTCTGATCTGCACCATTTGCTCACATAGGTTGTACTGTGGTGAAATGCTGCTCTGGGTGCACGTCCATCTGTGTGCAGAGGGGAGACACGGGAGGGCTCATATGCTTCAAGAAAGGATAGAAAGCTGTTTATATGAAAGTGGGCATTAATGGGTTTCTTACTTGGACTTGTTTTCCTCGTAGTGAGCACTTGTCTCAATGTAGCGGGACAACTCTATCTGCATGTCTCCAAAGAGTGGCACCACTTGAAGCTTAAACGCACACGAAAAAAAAGTCTCGTCTGATTTGTTTGATTTTGGACAAAGATCTATTGAAAAGGTCAAAGTCTTACTTTAAAGAACTTGTCGATCTTGCTAAGGTTGATCCTCTTTTTGGCATCTAGTTTGTAGATATTACTCACATTTCCATCCATCAGGTACAGACCAAAGCCCATCACCTGACATGAGAACATACGTGTTGTTTTAATGTGGAAAAAGGCAAGCTGAAGCACATGACTACCGTAAAAGATCGGGTAAGAAAGCATTAAATGTGTGTACCTTGAGAAGCATGTGCTTCTCACTTGGAGTCAAATACATCTTGTTCTCATAATAATCTACACAGATGTTGACAATATCTGCCAAAAGTTCTTCATAACCTGGAATCACTTCCAACTGTTGGTGCAGGCACTACAAAAACACACAACAAAGGGAAGGAGAGAATGTTTAAAGTTTGTAAACCTATGGCTCTACCAACAATAAAGTAGCTTTTTCGCAAAACCGGAACGCTGTTGTTGCGGTGATACCAGCAAGGCTTCACAACATGTACCAGCAAAATTACACAATTTGGAAGGGATAATCCAAGAAGTAGAAATTAATAGGTAAACCTGAGTGATCCTGTTGTGGTTAGCTAAGAACATTGAAAGATTTTGAGATTCCTGGATGGACTGAGGGTCAGCCATCTTCCTCAGGAACTGAGCAGCCCTAGAGACAGAGAGAGTCCAACATAAGAACCAGTTCCCTTTTGGAAAAGCCAATGCAATAATGAGAAAGCTTACGACATGTGTCCGTGGAACAGTACCTTTTATAAGCAGAATGATCGTTCTTTACGCTACACTTCATGTTTTTCAGTTCGTCCAGTACAGCAAACATGTTGATAAATTTTCCCAGAGTGAGCAGATAGGCCTCAGAAACAAAGTCTTTCCTTCTCTCAGCATGGCAGAGACGCTTCACTTCGCTACAGAAACGTTCTATAGCTTTCCGCTACATAAGGGAAAAAGAATTGAAAACCATAACACAGAATTATTTGCAGCAATATTTGGTTGATATAAAATACTACTTGCTTTAGCCATTTATGCCTTTACAGATGCTTAAATAATCACATAAAAATGTTTTACTTGGAAGTACATAAACTTCATGAGCTTGGTGACTTCTGGCTCCAACACTTCCACTGTTTTCTCGTAGATCTCAACCCTGTTGGGTTGCTCGTTGCATTTCACCTAATAAACACAAGAGAGCACTATTACATATCTTGCCAATGTAATTCTGATATGGAACTACAAATTAATTGTGGACATTTCAAATTTGGGGTCAATTCAGGACCTAATGCTGAAGTACATGATAAGTTGCTCCGATAAATAAAAGAATGCTGACAAGTGGTTCCATAAAATATGAATACACCTTCTGTAGCAGGGGTGTCAAACTCATTTTTCTGGCGGGCTGCATTGTAGTCATATCTTCTTTCGGAGAGCCATTATGACCCATATTATGTACCTCATATTATATACAGTAAAAGCTACAAAACAAACTGACAAATAACTCCTTTTCATATCAGACGAGTAAAAACTGGTCAAATCTTAAAAAAAAAAGATATTAAAAGTGAAGACAATTTTCAATTCTAGTAATGACACGAATTTGATGCACAATTTGTCTTCGCGGGCCACATAAAATGATGTGGCGGGCCGTATCTGGCCTTGAGTTTGACACGTGTTCTATAGTATATTTTTTGGGTGTTTTCTTCATGTGTGAGAGGTATTCTCCCACCCATCAAAAGAGGAACTTGTGGGTTGAAGATGACAATACAACAAACACCATACTTAATATTACAGTACTGTGAATTGAAAGTAAAGTCTGAGTCCACCAATCAACATTTGTTCGCATGTCTGAGTGTTACCTGCGGAATAGCTCGAGAGCAGCTTCTCCAAGTGTAAAGCATCACTGCATACTCATGTCCTTCTTCCAGCATTTCATTCTGCACAAAGTGAAAAAGTAATAATGATGTGAATGATGTTCAACCATGTGAACAATATCTCCTGTCATAATCCAATTCAAATAAAAATGTTAACTTTATATTGTTAATGACTTTATGGTCATTACCTAATGGTGTCAAGTATGCTTACTTTCCGCCTCATTAGTTCCTCATTAGTACCAAACATACAATTAAAAAAAACTGATAGAACATCTTACATGAAAAAACAGCATACATACATACGTATTTCAAACCGAAAGAACATTTGAGCAATTGTTATTTTTTTCGACGTTTGTTAATTGCACACAGCATTTTGACAATTAATTGTTTATCATTTTACTATGTGGAGGTTTGTGTTTAAGCTAGAATGTCTTCATGGAAACGCACGTACAATTGCTCTCAGATGAGTAACCTGTTCCATAATGACTGTGCACTTTATTAATATTTCAGCAGAGGAACAATTCTTCCATTCAGAAAGAGGTGAGACACAGTTCTCAATCCCTCTTGCTCTAGTATCCTCAAATAGACTGGCTTCACCCTAAGTGGGACTTCCTGATGAAATAGAGTTGAATAAAGCACAGCTTCCCTTATTTGTAAGTCCAGTCCCACTAGTCACCTTACAGCATCATTCATGGAAGAGGAAGTTGAGAGGAACTTTGCCTGGCTCAAGTGTGTGAACATGGTGATATCAAAACTAGAATCAATTTGCAGAGGCTGCACATCACATTTGGCTTTGTCGTACTTATTAGATGGGGGAAAGAACAGACCGGATGGCCATACTATTGAGGCCAGTCACATTGAACTGTTTGAAAATCGAAAGCAGGCCTCACCATGCTGGAGTGGACTGTAGCTTGCTCAATATAACGAGCGATGCCAGTCACAAACGCGTTCCTATCTTCAAAGTTGGTATCAAAATTGGCCTGGAGAAGAAGAGATTAGTGAGCAGAGTGAGACACTTTGACACTTATCAGGTGACAGCATGGGTGGGGTTGTACCTGGTACATAATGGAGGAGGGAGGGGGTTCAATGCATGGCTGCTGGTCTGGGAGGGGCAGTTCCTCCAGCAGGTCCACATTGGATAGGGCATCTTCCAGGGTCACGTGGGTCGTCATGGTTACAAAACCTCACTCACACCACACTCAAGTCTGAAAGACGGAAAGAGAACATGAGATGAATAGCCAATAAAAATCCCACAGAGTGACTTGACATGTTTTGTCTGCGGTGTCTTGACGATCACAGTCGGCTATATGGGGTGGAGCAAGCTACTTCTACTTAGAAAAGCAGAGACCAGAGTGTGGAAAAAGAACCCGTGGTGACAGTACGTAAAACCAGAACGAGTGGAGGCAGAACTTAGTTAGCATTAATACCAAGTATTGTGCAAATCTGTGGATGTACCGCAAGCAGATGGCACATTGCCATCTAAGGCTGTCACTATCGAATAATATCACAGTGCCGCCACCCATTACACATTCATTCATTCATTCACCATCCGAACCACTTCTCACGTGGTTTGCAGGCGTGCTGGAGCCTCTCCTAGTGATCTCTGAGAACAAGGTGGGGTTCATCCTGAACTGGTTGCCATTCAATCGCAGGCACACATAGACAAATGACCATTCACGCTCACAATCATACCTATGGACAAAACTACCATGCATGTTTTTGGAATGTGGGAGGAAACTGAAGTGCCTGGAAAAACCCACGCAGGCATGGGGAGAACATGCAGCTTCCACACAGGATGTCTGGAGCTGGGATCGAACCCTCAACCCCTGAACTTTGAGACGGATGCGCTAACCAGTTTTCCACCATGCCACCTGGTTAGTGATGATTACACTGAGACAAAAACCCACTTCTGTAGGCGCTTAGTCCGTCATTTTTTAATTTTTTATTTTGCCATCTATCAACTATCGTCGTCATAATGGGCACTCATCAGCAAGAGTGTCTGACAGAATGCCCAACTCCGGAAGCAATATATAATTAATGTAATACATTATCTTCAACGCCACTAGGAATGTAGTGTTCCTCATGAGTAAGTGCAGCCTTTGCCCTTTTTTTCATGACAATCACTACTAGCACAACTGCGGCAACATAAGCTCTTAATGCTCATCATGGGTCTCTGGGAATTCGTGTGTATATCTGACCCAGCAGATAAAGTTGACAGGGCCAATAATCGGTTTAATATGCACAGCCAGAAGCGTAAAGATGTGTGTGGAAAATAAATGAGCCAGAATAAACTATTAGGTGTGACCTTCTCAGACTCTTTTGAGTTTCCACCTGTGAACTGGTACTGCAAAACATCACATTGTTAACCTTATTCATTCATCATTTTCATTTACTCAAATGAATTAATAATATATCGACCAGAGCTCACCAATTCCAGCCCTCGAGGTCTGGTGTCATGCTTATGTCTCCCTGGTGCTACAAATGATCAGATAAACAGCAAGGTGTACAGAAGCTGATCATTTGAGTCAGGCGTGTTGCAGCAGTGAGACATGGAAAACATGCTGTACACCGGACCCAGAGGACCAGAATCAGGGACCTCTGATATAGATTGTCCATCCATCCATCCATCCATCCATCCATCCATCCATCCATCCATCCATCCATCCATCCATCCATCCATCCATCCATCCATCCATCCATCCATCCATCCATCCATCCATTTTCTAAACCTTTTTTCCTCCCAAGGGTCGCGGGCGAGCTGGAGCCTATCCCAGCTGACTTCTGGCAGTAGGCGGGGGACAACCTGGTTGCCAGCCATTCACCTGCTGGCAAATACGATTGCTCAATCAGCCTACCATGCATTTTTTTGGAATGAAGAAACCAGAGCACTGAAGGAAACCCACGCAGGCACGGGGAGAACATGTAGGAAGCTGGAGCCAAAGAACAACGTGACAATGACGAGAGAGAACTTGGCATGTGTAATGGCGAACTTGGCCAACAGTCACATATAGAAGATGAGGACTTTGATGGATTTGTGTATGAATATCAATTAACAATAATGTGAGTACAGTACAGTTCACAATTAAATAGTAGAATAAAGTACAACCAAACTCACTGTCTTGCTCCCATTACGTTTTTCTTGTTCACCATAAGTCATGGCATGCATGCAGCCTATAATGCAGTGCACCCTATGTGTGGATTAAGTACAAAATAGCCCCCACAAATTGAGTCTGCACCTCTCAGCCCGAAGCCTTATGGTGTGGAAAATACAATACTCAGAAACAACCTCAAAGAGATAATGTACAAAGTTGTTCCAAATACAAGGTTTTGATTTTATAGACTTGAATCACCCAGAAAGACTGGTATGTAATTATTCTCCTTATAGAAAAGTACAACTTAGTAGACGTGACTAGCGTTTAACAGAGCTGCTGAGCGTAGATCCTATTCACATTTGTGAACACAGGCCTTTAAAGCTTTAGTTGGCTGAATAAACTTTCCCACCGTATGCTAGTCTCTGAGTGTGCATGTGTGCTCATCACCTTTACACAGCAAAGGGCCCCTCTTCTTCACAATGGTGTTTAGAAGAGCTAGGCCTATTTTATACTATTTGGAGGTTTTTTTTGGTCAAGATTAACCGTATTAATAAATAACATTATAGGCAACTTTAAAGATCAAAATCATGCGGTAGTCTTCGTGGGTGTGTATGTGTGTAAAAATGAATACTGCCAATATTCTGATTTTAAAAGTGAAGTCTGTGGATAACAGATGGCAGGTGACTATGCAGTTCTTCCATTATTTACAATTTAGGGTAGCTCTACTCATGACAGGATCAACCAATGAACTTGCATGAGAAAGTGACCCTGTGACAATCAAACAGTGAGAAACAAATGAGAAGGTAACATGGACAATTTACTTCCATCACTCAGATAAACATACTGGATTATTAAAGTAATAAATCTATGACAGTGCAATTCAAAGTATTATGGCAATTGTTTTTATACTATTGCAGAGAACTGTGGCCAGAGTCTGATACTACTCAACACACACTGAGCGAAAGTGTGTCAAGTAAAGGGTCACACTGCTCAATGTAGTCAGTCCCCTGCCCCGGGGTTGCCTTTGTTACATTGATTCACCCCCACCAAACAAAACCACTCTAGAGCATTTTCAAACACACGTTCCAGCAAAGTCTGTGACGTGTACAGTATGGGACATTGGCAAGTATGACCTGACCCCATCAATGACAGGTTTTTATTTTAGACCAGTTACAATGGATGTTTGTTCGAAAACACGTGACCAATCACATTCATTATTCTGTGTAACACAGAAAGCAAAGGGTTGGGAGGGTTAGGGTTAACATTACAAACAAACAGACAAAACAAAGCATCTATAATTATTTGGTCTTTTCTGTCTTATGGCTGTTTAATATGCATGCTAGGGGGAGCCTGAATACCCACAATTCAAATCCAAAGCAATAAATGTGAAGGACACATGGTACCCACTTGTGGACCTTGCTGCAAATATAACTATAACTATAAGCATTGTTCTCTTTACACCTAGAGGCATTACATTATTACAGTGTCAAGAATAGAATGTCAGATTATCTGTCAGAAATCTGAAACTGCTTGTTTAGTAAATTGTACATAGCCACACCATTAAGAAGACTACATTACACAAACTAAAATGATCGACAATAAAAACAAAAAGATATAATCAGAATACACATCTACCCGAAAGGGTATCTTCTGTGTAATATCTTAATTATTGTGACGATTGCTTACAATTATATGTAGCACTGTACTAAAACGCAGGGACTGTTTTCTTATTTTTGCATATTTTTAGCTACATGAGAGTGCATAATGCGCTTACATTTTGTTTGATGTTTGATAATACAATAAAGCTGACTTTGACTTTGATTTTGATCAAGAAAGTATTGTGATGAAATTTTCTGTAGGCATGACAAAAGAATCTACGTGATTTTGCGGTAATAACAATCAATGTGTAGATTTGCTCGAGAATTGAATGTGAAGATGATCTTAAGGGGAAATGAGAAACCTTGAGAAGAGACCACAGATGGGAGGGTCATCCTGGAAGAGGGACCTGCCCATCTGTGGTCTCTTCTCAAGGTTTCTCATTTCCCCTAGTTGGAGTTTTGAGTTGTTCCTTGCCCTCCTAGGAGTTTAAGATCAGGGGATGTTTGAGAATATTTGTCATTTTTCACATGTCCTGAGTGTTGTTAGTCACCTAAATGTTGAACAGAGGCTGTGATGTACCGAAGTCAAATTCCTTGTTTGGCACGCTCAAACATGGCGAATAAAAACTCTTGAATCTTGAAGAAAAACACCTATAAACACTAACATATCCAGTTTGATGTCCCGAAAAATTATAGGCATGCCATTTGAAACAAATGTTTATCTTGGAATACCTCTCAGTAAAGATTATTCTGCCCAGTTTATGTGGTGATATTCAGAAATTCACAAATTAGAGACACATCAGATGACGTAGTGTTGTCCAAATACAAACTATTCAAACAACCACAATATCAAACACGATCCACTATGATTTGGACTGTTGCAATCAAAACAGAGCCTTATATTTGGTGTAAAGCACAATGCGTGAAAATACTCACTGGGTGTCATTAGATCATTCAGTTGTAGCCAATGATGTATTTTGAGAGCTGGACAGAAAATAGTGCCGTATTTCATACCGATGTTGAATGGCGCTTTGGAGGAAAATTCACGGTATAGACGAGAGTAATATTTGGTGAAGTATGAGGTCAACTACAAATCGTGACATCACTGCTTTGGGTGAGGGGCTGAATTACACATTCACAAAATAGTGCGGAAGGCGTGGGAGATAAGGAAGTAAAGTGTGCACGGCTTTATGCACGTCGATCGCGTGATTACATTGGAAATTGTTCATTTAGACGTAGAGCAGAAGTAGGCGAAAACTGAATGTCATTTGAGCATCAGTCACGGGCCCGCAGGCGTGCCACCGTGAGAGCAGTGAATGTTGACACCTCGCTCACTCTCATAGCCACGCTGAACCTCCTAATACAAAATAACGAGTCGGTTATCAGACGACTTCATTTTAAATACCACAGTGGAAGTTTTCCCCTCCATTTGAGAAGGAGAAAAATCGCGTGGCCTCCATCACTCATCCGTGCACTTGCTGCGCTCTCTTCACCCCACCCATCTCACATCAGCTACGATGCCGCTGGAAGCTAACGGAAATTCCGTGTGTGGGAATAATAAAAGAGAGCCGTCTCACTCTCGTCTATCAGTCAGGAACGCCCAACGACCCACTAGTGTCTGTAAGCACTAAATAATACCTATTATGTGTAAGCACTAAATAATACCGAGAATGATGCACCGTGTGAGCAGGAAGTGAGGCGGAAAAATGAGCTTCTCGCTCACTCTCCAGCCATCATCAGTACACAGATCACATCACCAGCGAAACCACGCTCATCTTCGAGAGACGCTTCATCCATGGCAAGGCGGCCACATACCTGTAAATCTCATGTCCGTCTGACGATACAGGAAGGCGGGCGGACAGTAGTGCGGTCTGCGACGCCGTTCCGACCTCGTCTCCGCCTTTAGCACGTCTTGAGACGAGACTGATGCTCTATTTTTTTTTTTTTTTTTTTTTGCCCTAGTGCCTCCCCAGCTCTAATCCACCCCACACAAAGAGCAGAAAATGGCTGCAAGTGCAGTTTCTTAAAGGGACAGTGTCACTGGCGTCGACGTGATCAGGATGACAATGAGTCAAACGTGATCGGCTTTCCTCGATGATTCGTGTCCACAGCAAATCCATCATCTGTATGCTAACCACATCCTCATCATTAGCCGATGTTTTAATATAAGTGCATTAAATAATATTTAATATAATGTTTTACCCCCTTTCTGTTTCCAGTCACACTCTTTGGAAGGACCTCTCGTTAAATGTAAGTTAAGACCCCTCAATGGCCAACTTAAAAACTCTTTGATTTATATTCTTTGGCTTCTGACTCAGCTTGGGACTTGGTTTTGTGTTTTTCTTTTTTTTTTTTTTTACTATCTTCATTATTTATTGATTGGTTTATATGTGTCACCGTGGGATAGTGGGAACGTAATTTCGATCTCTTTGTGTGTCTTGGCATGTGAAGAAATTGACAGCAGACTTTGACTTTGTTTGTTGTATGACTTAATTGCGCTCCATGTACAGCACTTGGTATGCAGCAGTGGTTAAATACAGTTGAGTTGAGTTACTTTCATTTTGTTTTGCGATACTGAACATATTTAGACTTAGACTTAGACTCAACTTTATTGATCCCTTGGGAATACTCCTTCAGGGAAATTCAGGCCCCAGCAGTATCCATACCACAGAGCGGGTTTACAAAAGACACACAGATGGCATGAGCGCAACTCAATAGGCCCTCATAAGGCTGCCATACAACGGCGCCACAAAGAAAGCCAGAAAGTGCGAAAGATAAAAGCCATCAAAGCAAAGCAAAGCAAAAAGACAAAAGAAAAAAGTAACAGTGCCCAACCAGCACCCCTCAATATCAGAAAACACCCCAAAACACACAAAACAGCCTCCACGGGGTCCACAGACAGGTGTAAGGGTAGTCCAGTTCAACGGCACCCAATGGACCGTGGTCGTGAATCGGTGAAAACATCACAAAGCAGGCAAACGTGTGAGCAGCGTCCTGGGCACCCAGTCGGGGCACGTGCAGATGGTCACCACGGGGCTAGCACGGCGAAGGTCGCTGGTTCTGACGAGCACGAGGGAGCACAGGGGTCGCGGCTGCAAGGCAAGGGACCCGGTCAGCATCAGCCGGATAAGCAGGAAGCCGTCGTAGAGGTACGCCGGTCTCGACCGATGTGCGCAGCCATCCCGGTCCCAGGGGAAAAAAAAAAAAGAAAATCACATCCAAAGCGATACCGAGGTGCGGTAGAAGGCACCAGCATCGCCGAATGGACAAAAAGACAGAAAGAAAAAGGAGAAAAGAAGGAAATAAAGAGAAAAAGAGAGAACACTGCTGGGAGGCTGCCACTCACGTCGGCGCCATACCAAAAAAAAAAAAAATTTGAGGGCAAACATAAGATTATATCATACATTTTGAATATATAACAGTATCTATGTAAATACAGTGCATGTGACTTACAGGGAAACAAAACAGTTAAAGTGCAAACGAGGTGACTCAGGCACGTGTGGGGAGCATCAGTTTACAGCACAATATATGTATAAAACATGTCAAACTTTAGCCAATAATACAAAAATAAATAGAATAAATATAGTTTTCTTTAACGTCCGGCATCCGCATCTTGTGGTTCAACATTGTGAAAGTTGGGAAAGCTCGTGCAACAGCAGTGCAAAGGACGGGCGATCCACTGGTTTCTAAGAATAAAAACACGGATGGATATTTACTAAACAGATTTGAGCGTTTTGCAGCAAAATACATCAAATTCCTTCTCCCACCTCTTTCCAGCACCACTCCATAAGCAAATATACATCCTCTGGTGCCAGTCGTGGTTTAAGCAGCCTCATGCCAGCATTCAGGAAGTCTACTACCTGACCATTGGATTGGTTCTCATAGGGAAGCCGGCCTTCTGTGTAGACTTCCCACATGAGAACACCTGAAGGTGTAAACAGATTTCTTTTTGAATCAAAGACGTGTGGTGAGGTTCATGACTTCCCCTAAAGTTGGATATGAAAATATGACCCCAAAACAGATTAGCCAATCTTTTGACCTTCATTGAAACATACAGTATGTGTAAAATAAGGTCATAATAGAATTCTTGATGTTTGGTTATTTTTCAATTAATTTAACACCGTTCATGTCACACGCCTTGCCACCGGTCACTCTGCCGGTAACCTCCCACCACACTGTCAGTTGCAACCGCGCCCACTCATCACTCCAATCGCCTGCACTTGCCTCTGCTCATCAGATGATATTTAAACACCACACACCAATCACTTCCTTGTCAGTTCGTCCCCGTATGTTACCCGTTCGTTCCTGTCCCATGTGCTCCGTTACCTGCTCTGATTCCCAGTTGCCGACCTTGCTTTGTATGCTGACCGACTACTCCCGAACGCCTGTCCCGACCGAACATACGATTGGCAACCACGTCTCAGCCTCGCCCCCGAAGCTCCTCAAGCTCGATCATCCCCGATTACTCAATAAAAAGTGTGTAGCATTTGGTTGCCTCACTCGTCTGTCTGTGATACTTCATGTGATCACAAGAAAAACAAAGAAATTTAATATAAGGTCAACTTCAATGTTGTTGATTTTACAGATATTTTTTATATAGGCAAAAACATTTGCTAGTCTTCTATTTAATATGTTATGAAAGCTCTGATTATAGAATTACCTGCTATGATAACTGTAGTATGTCTGCTGTTTCTACCAAACTAATCGGTGCCAAAATCGGTAAAGAATTTGACCTGTTATGATGAAGGTCAAGCGCTCGGCTGGGGGTTCCTAGTTAAAGATGGCAGCTAGTTCTGCATGTCCACAACCAGCTGAGGCTTGCTTTCGTAGTTATGTATATCTATAAGTTTATTCTACGTTTTGCAACAATGGAGCGCAGCACTGCCACTTGCTGGAAGTGGCCCAGTACTTTTTGGGCTCCAGCATGCACTTTGATTGGGCTGTAAGAGTGACGTAATGTCATACACATTCATCAAATATATTAGACAGACTGTTGAACGTTAGCATGTGCAGTATATGTGTGAGATAAAACAAGTTCATTGGCGATAATAAGACAAACAGCAACGTCTCTTGCGTGAGTGCACTGCCTGAATCGGCAAAGAATACGTGCGTGATCACTGGAGGCACGGAACGTATAATGCTTCACTCCCTGTCCATGGAATTGAACAGCAAATAAGCACATTCAGCACATTAAGCATTGATAATTATTAGGATTGAAAAAGAAAATCAGTGTAAAGCAGGGACCGAGAACTAAAATGAAACAACATTTAAGTCATTTTCTTTTCACTTGCAGAAAATGGCCAGCAGGGGTCCGAAGTGGGGCCGGCAGTGCCCTGCCTGCCTACTCTGACTGCACTACACAGTTTTGAAGATGTTACTAGAAGTTCATATTACTTGGAAAACATTGTGAAACTAAGATCTGAGTAAACTCGTGCTCTCCATTTAAAACATGATATAGTATTAGCTTCCCTTCTTTTACAGTAAGATAAAAAACACATGTTAATATAACAATACAAAGTCAAAGAACTCTTGAAGAGTTGAATCATACCAAAGGACCAGACATCGGATTTGCTGCTGAACTTGCAGTATTTGACAACCTCTGGTGCTGACCACTTGATGGGAAACTTGGAGCAGAAAGAACTTGTGTACTGGTCATCAAGAACATATCTACAACATACAAAGTAGGAATCACCCGTGATGGTTAAAACATAGCAGCACTGTTTTCTAAATCTAAAAATGTGCCGACTCTCATGTACAATAAAATAAATACGAGGTGTCTTAAATTGAAGACTCGCTCACATTCAACCCACATATAGAAAATCTTGTGAAGAAGCTGAGGCTAAAACTGTTTTGTTTTCTCTCCCAAACAAGCTGCATTTTTCTTTTTATGTAAAGAAGCATCTTGTTGCTGTAACATCTATATCTGTGTTGGATGATGGAGAGAGGCCAGTATACTTCTATTTAGGGCAATATTCAGACTACTACCTTCATAAATTGGTGCCTTAGCTAGTCTGAATAAATCATTTTTTTACTGCTTATGCACACAATATGTTACACATAGGCTGGAAGCTAGCTTAGTTACTTTAAACATGATTATATCCAAACTGAGAGTTGCTGAGACAAATTCATAATCTGTTTGTAAACTTCTGTAATTTATGTTTATGTTTGTTGCTGCCTCTTGGCAGGCACCCCTTGCAAAGGAGCTTTGTAATCACAGTGAGGTATTTCCTGGTTAAATAACAGTTCTAAAAAAAATTGTCATGAGACACAACTTGTGACATACCTGGTCATGCCAAAATCTGACAATTTAACTAGGTTGTTCTTTGAAACCAGGCAGTTCCTGGCAGCCTAAAGTTGAAAAGGCAACACATGAGTAAAGTTCAACATGCATTACTATAACGTATTGATTTATTTTAATGATATTTACCAGGTCTCTGTGGATGAAGTTAGACACCTCCAGATAGGCCATCCCTTCACTGACATCCAGGCACATCCCCAACATTGTCTCCTGGGACAAACACCCTTTTTTTGCTCGCAGGTAGTTTGATAGACAGCCATTCTCCATGAACTCCAACACCAAACACATTGGAGAACGCTGGGTGCAAACACCATAGAGCTGAACTAGCTTTGAGTGGTATAATCTCCTAATGGAACATACACATTTGCACATTGCCTTAGTTGATTATGACCAAAGCTAATAATGAATCAAGGCGTGCACTTACATCATGACTCTTGCCTCTTCTTTAAATTCCTCATCTGACATGTAATTTTCTCTTATTACTTTCAGCGCCACCTTCTTCTCCCTCCATTGTCCCGACAACACCATCCCAAACTGTCCACTTCCTAGCTCTTGACCAAAGGTAATTTCTTCGGGGTCCACCTCCCACTCATCTGTTGAGCAACAGGTGCAATGTATAGAGGGGTACAATGTAAAGCACATTCCAATATTGCTAAATTAGAAGAGTGTTCCCGAAGCAAATATACTAATATTGCCGCATTGTACCTTTGAATGGAGCAGCAATTTCCTGGGAGCAGCCACCTGTTTGAGTGACCGGATGTCTGAGACGTGTGATCAGACCTGCCAAGTACAAACACATGTACGTACGCATCCGCATACACACACACACGCACAAACACACACACACACGCACACACAGTAACCCATTTCTACAGAGGACACTATGTCTGCAAGTCTGCTGGCTCAGCAAAGAAATGATTTGCTGGTGGAAGGCATTCCCCTTTTTGCATAATTGTTTATTTCATCAATTCATTTTAAGGCAGTCACATGTGAGAAAAAAAAAACTGCCGCAAACTTACCTGCAGCATTGTGTTGGTGGTAATGGATCAGCTCTGGAATGGTGCGAAACAGATATTTCTCTGCCAAGTAAAAAGAAGACTCTTCTGTCTCTGTCCGCCTGATTTGGTAATGTTTAACACATGGTTGTTTCTCCCCATTAGATCTGCAGGTGATATGTTAAAGAGAGCCATTGCATTTAGGCAAACAGTATTAGAGTGCACAGATATCATAATGATGCTTATACTGTTTACAGTGAAGGTGAAATTACCCCAGTGCTTTGGTGAATACTGACACTGTGTAGAAACCCGTCTGTCTCGAGTTTCGAACCATGAATGCACCTTCTTTTCCCTAGTTCCCACACAAGAAAACATTAACCACACAAGAAAACATTCACATGATATAATTCAGGTCTATCCAATACTTATAACACATATGATCATTGTGAGTTGGCATTGTTATGTCACACCTACTTTTGCTTTACAGTCAGTCTGAACTGAACCAGCAATTAACAAATGATATAAACGCAGAGTCATGCTTGCGAAACTCCAAGGCGGGAAATTCAGCACTGTAGTTGTGAAAGCGTCAATGCATTGCAGCGTCACATTGCAGGTTCATTTTGCATGCAACGCTTGTTGAGAGTGCCACAACATCCAACTTGAGTTTACAGCAGTAACCGAATGACAATTTAAATAGTTCTGTGCAGTGATGTCAATAACGCATTACTTGGTATTGTGTTTCCATATGGCCATGTTTTTTGGGTAACAAATAATTTAACAGGTCATTATTTCCAGACCAAGTCATCAGATCAAAGTACAGTAATACTTATTAAATAACTGTGTGTTACTATTTTTGTAATTTTCCTTGGCAAAACGACACAGAATTTGTTTTGTGAAACATCTGCAACTTATTGGGTTCCTCAGTCCTTGCTCCTCTCTTTAACAGGCTAATACGTCTTTATGTGAAGTGAAATTAAGAGGCTTTTTTTTTTTTTAATAAAAACAACTATTTAAGTAAAGAAAAGTTTAAAGGGTCTTTCACTTGCATTGTGTTTTTCCCCCCTGTTAAGGCTCTCAAAGCGCTTCACATGGACATTTGCTGTACCTACTGATAACGCAGCATTTGACACAACTTGGGGTTGAGTATTTTCCTCAAGGATACTATGACATGGTGACAATGGTATCAAACACCCAACTTCTGGATTGGGAGAGGAGTGCTCTATGCGTATTCAAAAGAGCTATTTTTTTGTGGCAAATAAGTTTGCATAACAAAAGGCAGGTTTATTAATTAATTTAATTTAGTTTTTATTCTAAAATATTTAGGAACAGCTGGCTTCGGAATTAAAAATTACTGTTCAAAATGCACTTTCAATAAAATACTGAAAAGATCAGTTGTCTATTTTCATGTTGAGATGGTGTTGTCAGCAGAAGCTGGACGTAACTACAAAAGTAAGCCAATTTAGTTACTTTTAAAATCAAGTACTCAGTAAAGTAACAAGGTAATTCTGGTAACAAACAATGGCTGCACGTGAGCAGAAATCTATCCCTGCTGACTGGGCCAGAGGTGGGGTAACCACTCAATCGCACACATTTGCAAACATATTATTTATATTTACATTCATAATGATGTGATGTTTTGGAATCTATAACTAAAATAACAATTATATTTTCTTGAGTTAGGAGAAAGCTGAATAACTGGAGAAAACCACACGCATGCACAGAAACATCAAGCAAACGCCACACAGTCGGGCCTTAGGTCAGCTTCAAACCCAGAATATTTCAACTCTGAGGCAGGCGTGTTTGCCATTCCCGTATCAATAAATGCTTCTGCTTTTACCTCTTTGATCAACACGTCTTCTGCTTCCCTTCTGGCAATGTTCTTGTTATACCATCTTTGAGAGTACCCAGATGAAGAAAAACAAGTTTTAACATAGTGCGAAATACACATGCCTGCACAATTGATAGAAACAAACACAGGTACTAACATGCAACACTTGCAGCGGATTTAATAATAACTTACTCAAATCTTTCAAAGTCATTCCCTGATTTTTCAGCTATGTGTGTCCTTGGCACAAACCCGTCATTCCTGCAATGATAAGGAGGGAAAACTAAGGTCGGTTTTGCAGGTGAAATTACTTAATTGCACTATAGGCTCAACGGCGCAATGATATTGAGATCATTGTGGTTAGTTTACCCCTTTTCATCTCGAACAATCCACCAGAGAGGGTGGGAGCTGGTTATCAGGGTGTATTCCTTGTCTTTCTGAAGTGCCAATTCTCTGTCTCCAAATGGTGTGTAGTTCTGCAATGCAATAACCACCATATCCACTGTGTCACGCATTTCAACCTAAGAAAGAAAAAATGTCAATGTTATTTTGGGTTTCATTTAGGTACTGTGTGCCCAATTACAAAAACAAAATTGAGGTACACTATATTTAGTGAGGAATACAAATACTCACTGATCAATGATAATCAATGAACAATACAAAAATAAAACAAAAGATAAATATGAAACTTTGGGGAATGTCATTCCTTTTGCATCGCTCCGTCACATCAAAAACAGCATCTATTATTTCATTTGTAAGAAACTGATACCTCTGAATCTGGGATTTCGGGTAATGGTTTTTTAGAACCTGTGGAAAAATCCAAAACATGACATTTTCTCGTTATTTAACAACTTGTAAAATGTTTAACAAACACCAGATAAACAAATGTAGTCCATTTGGCACATTGTTTATGAATTAATTGTTTAAACATTCACAACATTCAGAATGCTAAAAGGTTTTGGCAAAACTTCATGGAAGATTTGTCAATAATATTAGAACAGCCACATATTAGCCCGTAACTCCAGTAAGACAGAAAAGGGTCATACAAACCGTAAGCCATTGGATCATAGACTTGACAGCCGATTGACAGTTTCTCTGACTGTTGGCAGCATTTCCATTTTCCATCTATCCAAAATTGGGGGTGGTATTTTTCAACCAAATTGTTGTTCTTTGTCTCTATGTCAGCAACCAACAAAATAGATTAAATCAGGTCAAGATGATTTGTATTGTCTAAAAGCCTGATTTAGAAGCTTGTAAAACCGGTTCACCTTCTTTAAGAGCATGCACCCACTTCAGGCGACAATCATTGTCTGGTGCAAAAATGTAGAGATAATGGTTGTCATGAAAAACCTGCGTTTGAGAATGGGATGTTATCTATTGGTTTTAAAGTCATTTTGCTGTTTAAGTCATGATTTGACAAATGCAAAGCATACCTGGAAGGGGTACTTGTAGTCACATGGAATGGGGAGATCGGTAAAGACTATGTCCACACACTTAATGTTGCATAACTTGATGCAACCTTTCAGTATGGGTTTTCGCTGGAACAAAAAATAACTTCAATCTCTATGCAATCAAAACACAATCGGAATTGCAGTTGATTGTCTGGATGGGACCCCGAGCTTGAAATGATTCAACTGATCAGAGGTAACATTTAAAACAAATAATTACTCCATAAAATACTTACCCCAGTACGACACTCAGAATACTTTAATTCCTGTGTGTCCAGCACAAATAATCGCTCCTTGTAGTTAGATGGAGATGTTTTTTTCTTTTGCTGCGATTTTTTGATCATCGTACCATCGAGTATCACTCGAGAGAACATGGTAAGATCAACAACAATCTTAAAAACACTGCGTGAGACTCTGTCAGGAAAAAAAATAAATACCACAAAGTTTCCGGGTGTTGAGTTTAGTAGACCACATCCTGACTCCTAGAGATGCAGACTGCACATACCCACATGGACTTCAATTGCATGAAATTATCATTTAGTACACTTTAGGCTGTTCACATTTTCCATAACTGAGTTCTCTCAAAAGGATATATTGTAAAAAATAAATACAAACATGCTTTGACATTTTTCTACTGTAGTAATGTTTATTTTCACTCCTAAGAATTATCGCAGGAAGATACGGCGCACTTAAAAGCTTTTAATTTTCTCAAAAACCAAAGGTGTCACATGCCTGAGTCACCGTTTCTTTTCCTTGACGTCAATCGGTTATAGCAATGCCCACACAATCAAGTCAATCATCGGCACCTATTCCTGCCTAGTATACGGCCTACTGTTCACTTCACTGTTCACTTGCTGCTAGAAATAAAGATGGCAGATTAGCAACAGAGTTTGGCCACACCCATTACTTTGTTTGGCAATGTAGCTGCAAAGACTGCAACGTAATTGTTCAAAATACGTAATAGGAAATGGATAAAATTGAATGGATTAAAAAATAGCCCCCAAACGGATTATAAAAGTATCTCTGTAGCACCTGGAGGGATTAGATAAAATTTTTCTACATTCTTGGGGATTTAAAGTGCACAATAAAATGTATATAAAAGCTAAAAAAGTAATATATCTCCTTTAAGCAAGATTTCATCAAAGTAATTATTCCTGTAGGCAACGCTTTTGAAACAGAAGAAAATTCCTTACACGGAACTGGAAATGGTTTGGTTTTCATAAAGTCTTTATAATTACAAAGATTATCTTCATCATTAAAAAGATCGGCAATATGACTTATGACTCTTTCTCTTAATATAATTTTTTTTAGCAGTTAGAATATTACAATCATTCCAAATGATATTTCTGTGAGGTGAAAAACTATGCTCGTAACATAACTTCCAGGAGAGCAAAGCCTGTTCAATCTGTTAAATCTTGCAGCTAATATTTGTTTAATTCTTCAACAGCTAGGAAGTGAGTGTAAAACGGCCATGACGGTGAAAAGTAAAAAAGTTTTTTTTTTTTTTTTTTTGGTAGGCATTAGTCATTTACAAAGAGGTCACATCTGCAGTAATTTAAGTGAGTATTTTACGTATTTCTATTTCAGTTTATTCTCAGAATTTCTGAGGGTCATCGTGGAGACCCTTCTGGCAATTCCTGGGCTGAGGAGCCTCAACTCTCGAGTGGACAGTTGTCCATGACTGATCTGGAGACCTTTGCCATGATGTCCAAGGAAATAAATGACAAACAGGATGCAAGACTGAATGACAGAATAATTAAGCTTAGAGTTGGTTTGTCAAAATTTTGGATGTTGTGGTCACTCTTGACATCTTACAAATGGAACATGTAGGGTTCCGGTTGGTTTAATTGCTGTACTATCAAAGTTATTGACTTTTCAGTTATTTTTACTTGATTTACGAGAAAGAAATTCCTCAATTCAATTATGTCCCAAAGCAATTCCACTCTTCTGTTCATAATTTGTTATATACCGATTGCAAAACAGTCTCGTGTTGCGAGGGGCTGATTTGAAGACATGCATGTTTCCAAGAAGACCATGGAGAAGTATGAATAGTTTGACATCTGTACTGTAGATTAGAAAAGACAACAGTGAAGGCTTACGATATGGTGGCGTAATACTGCTCTCAATATTGACATTTTTTCTGTTGTAGACGCTACAGGTGTCAAACTCAAGGCCCGGGGGCCAGATACGGCCAGCCACATCATTTTATGTGGCCCGTGAAGACAAATTGTGCATGAAATTCGTGTGTCAGTACTAGAATTGCAAATTGTCATCACTTTTAATATCTTTTTATTTTAAATATTTAACGAATTTTTGCTCGTCTGATTTGAAAACGAGTTATTTGTCAGTTTGTTTTGTAGCTTTTACTGTATATAATATGAGGTGCTCATACATTTATTTGGGTTGACAGTCATAATGGCCTTCCGAAAGAAGCTATGACTACAATGCGGCCCGCGAAAATAATTAGCTTGACACCCCTGCTCTACACAAATGACAACGTTCAATATGTACCTGGTGGTGTGACTCGTGCAAAGAGGGCCCTCAAGAACACTGCTCTGTTAGCGCTGGTAAATGGAAAAAAAACATGTCTGCTCCTTCCTGTTCGGAATGTGCGACTGACATGATATACTACATCAAGGAAAAACAATTTTAGTCGTTTTTTTCATGTTCATATTTCTTTACAGAGTATTCCCAAGGTCTACAATGAGTGGTGCCCGATGTCGAGTTCATCTTTGTAGAAGCTGTTGGGGACACCCACCTGGTTGCACTGCAAGGAGAGGCCCAGCACTAAGCAGAGGAACACGTCTAGGTTTCCGTCACTCTCTGAGGCTTTGTGGACGGCTGCCTCGTGGACCCGAGCGAGCAGCGTCTGCTCGCAAGGCATCGGGAGGTCTCCCTTGTTGTCCTGGAACAGGCTCATCATCACGGAACAGGCTCATCATCATGTACAGAGCGGCCAGCTATACCTGGACGGTCAGGTGGATGAACTGAAACATCGTGCGGCCTTGGTATTTCTTGAGCGGGGGTACCTCCTTTAAGACCTTGGTGAAGACTCTCGAGTGTTTTTAATCAGGGTCGTCTTTTATTCGGGCTAATACGGTAATAATACCATATCATATATTTGATCATATATATCATATATCATATCATGAATGAATAAACACCCAAAAACTCACAAATGTCAGTGTACATATGCTTTTGTTAGTGTGCATATGTTGTTTAGTGTTATTTGGGCCAATAAATGCAATTGCTATACAGACACCATGTTATTTGTGTCATAATACACCAATGCACAAAAAAAAAAGGTGTCCTCCTTTTCAGAAACCCAAATCTGGTCACCCCAACTAAAGTCCAATGTTTCTAAACCGCCTTCAGACTTTTGCAGACCAAGAATTTCCTTTTTTAAATAATGATGCTTGTTTCTCCACACAAGACATCTTATTAATTTCTATGCAACATTAAGGGCTAACAAACAGTGATAAAGCTGTATACACTAGACGTGAAATACTTTCTGCTTTTGATAACACTCTACCATATATGGCGAAATAATTTTGAAGCCACATTGTTAAAATTGATCTGGTATAAGATTTTTATACCGTCCGAAAGCCATGTCTTTCGAAATATAGATACCAAGATATTTATTGTTGTCGCAATGAATGGGATTTTTTTTAATGGCGTTTTTATTTTAAGAGGCGGGCGTAGACATTGGACAATCGTGTCAATGGTAACAACCAATGAGGAATTCAGAACTTCATTGAGTGGCTGACCAATCCAAACGCCGAAACGGAATCACGAGGCTTTATCACCCAATGGAATCGGAACACAATTATTCTTATATCCGTAATAGAACAAGGTAGCTGAAGTGTTGTAATAGCCTGTCTCAAAGTTCTATCAAATCTTCAAAATTGTCGGACCCGAAGAGCCGCTGAGAAGGCAAGTCCAACTGACGCAAACTCATCACTTCTATCCTTTGAGCTATTCGCAAATTGCTGTTCATGCATTGTTTTGTAGAAAGAAAATGCGCGTGCATTTGGCTGCTAAAAGCTAAGCTGCATGTATATGCTTAAACCCCCGGTACGTTCAAATAGTTTGGCTATTGGATAGATTAACTAACGCGGTGAATACGTTTGCTCGGCGTAATTTGCTTCTCATTGGATCGTGCATTGTCTGGTATGTTTAAAAGGAAACGCTTGTTGGCTTCGTTGCCTTCAATGACATACTGTAAAACTCAAATAGTGCCTGCTACGTCACAATATCTCAGTTTAGGTGAGCGTTTGGTTGCTGAAACGTAATTCTTGAGAAATAACGTTTAGAAAATCCATTTTCCAAATGATGATATAATTATTATGAAAATACGATGACAAAAAATAGTTTATGAAAACAAATCAACCCTTTGCCTTTCTTATTTTGAATTGGAATTATATTGGTACCTTAAATTACCAACTTTCATTTCACGTTCATTCTCTGATTTACCACATCATCCTCAGCGTTCCATCAATATCAAGTCATTCCATCAATCATCATTATAAATGAGTCGGGGTACATATTTCCTGGCTTTACAAGGCCTTAACATTTCTAGCTGTGAATGTTTAGTGCACTTTGAAACCCCCGAACTATACCTAATTCTACCGTGAATATAATAATAAAGCTGTCTATGAATACGAAAGGAAACACTACACATATTTTGCTCTTCTGTGGCATCAAACTTTTTTGTGTGTGTCAAAGGTAGTTAATTCAGAGGAGTAAAATTATAAAATGGGACCGTGCTGTTTCATTTATCCCAAAAGTTTTGCTTTGATTCACTAGTATGTCTAATTTTAAAGTATGAAGTCATTTCTGAGCGAGCAAGTGAGTGCGTGTGCTGTTCATTTCGGCATCACGACGGCCTCATGGTTAGTGTCTTTTGGTTGTTAATAAATGTGAGTTCACCGACGAATACCTTCGTAATGCAAAGTAAATGCCGTAACCCTGTGAGCGTAATCAAACATGACGTCATGTTGCGTTGTTACATCAAACAAATGCCGTAACCTGTGTGTGCTTAGATAAGTGGCATCAGCCACAATGCGCTTTCCTTTTCCTTGCCGTGAAAGCCAGGTATTGCCTTCAAGGTTGACATTGTTACTTTATTTCTCTTAATCATAGGTTTATTTTCCTACATGACACCACTTCTCTGTTGACAAGAACCATTCCTATTATTGTTGCAGACCACCATCATGGGTGAACCACAGCAGGTTAGCGCCCTGCCTCCTCCACCAATGCAGTATATCAAAGAGTACACGGACGAAAATGTCAGCAAGGGTTTTGCTCCCAAACCACCACCACCCATCAGAGACAGCTACATGATGTTTGGCAACCAGTTTCAGTGCGACGACTTGATTATTCGGCCTCTAGAGAGCCAAGGCATCGAGAGGCTTCATCCTGTGCAATTTGACCACAAACGTGAGCTCAAGAAGCTGAATATGTCCATCCTGGTGAACTTTCTGGACCTTCTGGACATCCTCATCAAGAGCCCTGGCAGTATAAAGCGAGAAGAAAAGCTGGAGGACCTGAAACTTCTGTTTGTTCACATGCACCACCTGATCAATGAATATAGGCCACATCAAGCCCGGGAGACTTTGCGAGTGATGATGGAGGTTCAGAAACGACAGAGACTGGATACAGCAGAGAAGTTCCAAAAGCACCTGGAGCGGGTAGTGGAATTGATCCAGGGGTGCCTTGCCTCCTTGCCCGATGATTTACCGCAGTTGGAGGGCACCAACATCGCTGGGGATGGAGCAAGGACTTTGCTTGTCGGGAGTGGTGTCGGGCCTTCTGTGCAGCCTCCAAGGCTGAAAACGGAACCCATGGATGTAGAGGAAGCACCAGCTGCAAGTTGTTTGGCGGCAGGTCACCAGAACAAGATTATGCCTACCATAAAAAAGGACAAAATGTGGGACAAAGATGCCGCCATGTGCAGTATCATTGACAAAATTGCCTAGTATTCTCTCACGATACTGTAAATGATTTAAATTTAGTGATTTAAATCTAGTATTCTCTCACAATACTGCAAATGATTTAAATTTATCACTGTGCTATAATTACCCAAGTTCAGTTTATTTAAAAGCTTTGTGTGTATTGTATTGTGACCTCGGGAGAGACAATAATCCATCCATTGCATTTGCAAATGTGTGAAGGACTGGGGAGGAATCAACCTGAAAATTAAATACAAATCAGGTGGCCAACAGACCACCCATATCTAATAAAAATATGTTCAGCTAAAAGAGAAATTTTGTCTTAACCGTCATTATCACACATAATATGGTAATGGTTTATGCAGTGTGGGCTCTTTTATTCTGCAAAAAATCTTAATAGAAATATATCTATATTAGAGATGATCCATCTGCCTCATAGGTGTGGCGATATCAAGATGCTGATTAGACTGCTTATAATTTTTGTATAGATGCGCTGTAACCTTCAAAAAACATGCTCAATGGGTAACACGTCCGGTTAGTAATCTGGCCATTCAACAAATAGGATTGTTTTCGGCGTCCACAATTTGGTAAGGATTTTTGCAATACGGGACTATGCAGGGACTATGCAATATGAGGTGATGGCCGTGAATGAATAGCACAACATTGGATTTCAGGTTCTCACCGCATTGAATCAATGAAATTCATGTGTGTTCATTGTCCCATAACAGAGGTGTGTCTATTGTGTAACCCCGTGGCAAACAAGGGCCGCTTGATTTAAAAATCATGCACACATCTGCCCAGTACAGTGAAGAGCAGGGTCGATCACGGAAGATGACATCTCTCTAACGCCATATGTTTGCTTTAAATTTTGTGTTTGCAGTTGTGTCAAGTGACACGTGCGTCATTCTCAGAAGGGATTGTGTGTGCGTGTTTTTGGCTGTCCACCGGACAAAAGAAAAGATAAACCACACATTATGACTACAATAGGACTTGGGATAGGAATCATTTGAGTTTCTTTCTCAATTCACTATCATTCATTAGAAATATTTGCTACGACACCTTTTGAACTTGTGTAAGTATACCAAATCTCCTCCTTATTGACATGTTTATACAGTAATTGTTTGACAATGAGACCAGTTCCACCTGATATGCAACAACTTTTGCAACGTTTTGTATAACCTCTACAAACTTGACCTTAAAGTAGTTGCACTATTAACGCTTAGGCCTAACCTATTCGGTATTATTATTATTAATCAGGTTTTGATGTTGAGTTTGTCACTCCGCCCCCTCGCGGACATCTAGACTTGGGAATTCCAGCCACTGTGTCTTGCGCGCAACACGTTATGTATGCAGTTGAAAGGAATTGCCTTTCATCAGAATTGACAGAGCGCAAGTGACTGTGATCACATTTGTCCTGAGGTGCTTGGTGTTCCAACAAATGTACCTCCGAGTTATGTTATGAAACTCAGCGACTATGGGTTTCACAACAGGGCTGACGGCAAGCTGCTTAGCCAATCAGCAGCTTCGCTGCTACGTCACGTGGTCTTTATTTATGTAATGTAATGGTGTAACACAGTAACCTGGAAATATAACCGTGCATAGTATTCAGCAAAACAGGGCAATCCGCGGACAGACGCCCCCACGAAAATCTTGAACATATTCCCGTTGGGCTTTGTCGAGTCGTTGGTTGCGTTTGGATCGGTGAGAGAAGCGACTACTAACTCAAAAGAGCCAGATTCTTTTTTTCTCTACCTGGTGGAAAGGGTAATGGTTGCTAAATGCTGTAGTTTTATCCTAATGTGGGACGAGTTGTCTCAGAGCACGATTACGTTAGATAAGCAAAGAAAATGTGTGCAGTGGAGATAAACAGCGGCTCAAATTTAGCCAAACAACGGGTTCAAGTGGAGACGCGTTCACCTTTGCGGTCATACAGTAAATGAAAGTCGAGGTGGGAAAGTCTTTGCTTGGCTTTAAGGGAAATATCGATTCTCGTCGCGGGTTACTGTGCTGACAGAAAACCACTACTATGGAGCTACTGGAATGCCGACTCTGCCTCTTTCCGTTGTGGGAGCCGGTGACCATTGCCTGCGGTCACACCTTCTGCAGGAGGTGCGCGGGGACCCACTTTCCGTCTAAATGCCCGACTTGTAAAGAGAGGCTAAAACAGAGGGAAATGAGAGACGCCAAGAACAATGTTCTGCTCATCCGTGTCATTGAAAAGTGCTGGCCCGAGGACGCCAAGATTAAGTGCCACTTGCAGGAGAAGCTCCGCGCCAAGCAGTACCAGGAAGCTTTACGCGTCGTCAACGATGGAATACAGCAAGGTAAGCCATATGCAAAAAGCACATAGAAAAACACTTAACTTTTCGTGTCACTTTTTTTTTTTTTCACGTTAACCCGAGTTTCAGAAGGTTGCACCCATCCGTGCATCACAACGTCCCGTTCGGAATGCTGCCCAAATCCGCCAGGCTATCTCCTTTCTGTTTGCCGGTTACTGACTGCAAAGGGCCTTGCAAATATTCAATACAATTTGTTTGTCTTTTTCATATAATCCGACTTTGTACAAGAAACTTGCTCCATATTTAAGTGGCCTAATAATAGCCAACTTCAGCAACTGTTGTCAAGATGCTGCGGTATAGCGGGACAAGGAGTAGAGTGCTGCACCAGAAATTTTGATTTTACAAAATGCTCAATTTTGGGTGGTTGGAATTATGATATTTGCATAGTATGAGATATGTGACAAATGGTGGAGCTGCAAAATGAACTTGGAACAGAAACACACTATCTAAAAACAGTGGAATGGTCACTATACACACTGACATCTTTCAGCCAACATTTTGGGCTTTCACATTTTTAATTATTGTCTTTTATGCACTGATGATGAAGTCTAAACATGTGACTTCCCGCATTATTTTGCATACTTGTTAGGCATCAACATGAATGAACCGTTTTTGGAAATCCAGTTAAACATGTCTTAATAATAATGATAATAATAACAATCATCACCTATTTGGCTCCGGTATCCAGGACAGGTTTGGACTCTTGCGACTACATATGTAATGCATTTTTTTACTTTTGTAATCCTGAGACTTCACATTCATTAAGACAGAATGTACTGTATGCTTAAAAGTATGGGTGGGACAGTCTACAGTATTTCTAGTTTGGCAGCCTTTAAGTAACAGTTTTAACAGTACTGCACAAAGTGTCTTTTATTGCTAGGTCAGGTGTACTGGCCTTTTTAGCTGATCCATAACGATTCATTGTGTAATTCATTGTGTAATTCATTGTGTAATTTTTTTTTTCTTTCAAATTTCAGATGGCAACACTTGTTTGGCCAAAAAGCAAACTTGTTATATTTCCACCTCATTATTGAGTTGAACTGCAGATTCACATCGTGCTTGCAGACAGAATATTTCCATCTAAAATACCAATTTGAGTTCATGTGTAAAATGTTAGAAATTTAGTTTCATGTTCAAAATTATAAACAAATTTGTAAACTCGTGTTCACTTGACAAGATTTAAGCACCACATGGCTTTAGCTCTTGACTCTGTACAACTCATGTCATTGCTACAAGTTCTTCATAACAATGTATGGAAAACAAATTAATACACGTGTATTTTTCCTTGCTTTCATTTGTCACTCATTTAATCTTTAGTCCCAGAAGACCCAAGTCTGAAGCTGTACAGGGCTGAAGCAAACTGTGGCCTGCTGTGTTTTTCTGACGCTCTGGTGGACCTTGACTACCTCTGCTCTCGTCGGCCATTATGGACTGAGGTAAGGTAGATGCAGCAAGAAAATTATCAATCAAAATGTTCATGTGGAGACCCGGATTTCACCAGCCTGTGGGAAATTTGCTGAAAAACCTTTTTAGGCAGTGGTGCTCTGCTGCTCATCATGAACATTTGTGTACACAGGGCTTCTTTCGTAAAGGGAACATACTGTTGGAAATGGCTCAACAAACTGAATCCCTCATCCAGTTTCACCATTGCCTCAAACTTCAAGCTGACTTTGTTCCTGCTAAGAATCAGATCAAGAAGGTTGTTCACACCACACCTGACTATGCTGTGTAAAGTATAGAGCAAATAGAAAAACACAGAATGTTGAACACTTCATATTTTAACTACCAAATGCACCTGTTTGACTATTTCAATCAGATCTGTCAATATTGAACCAACATCATTCAGTCCCTTCCTTGTAGCTAAGACCGTACACAAACATTACTTATTTGCTTTTATACATCATGTTGTGGAGCCTCGATACGTCTTGTATTTTATCATACTCTTTTACTTGTATTGTCGTGTTCCAAATGTGTAATCTCGGTATGTGTAATAGTATTTGGGTTAAAATTACAGATCCTAGAGGCAGAAGGCATTTCAGTGCCAGAGGAAGTCTCCTGTATCATGCAGGTCTTGGCTGATTACTTGAAGGCTTCCTACCCCGTTAGAAGCCTCAGTGGCACCCAGGTAACACACCTCGAGGCCCTCAATTATCCACATGGCAATGCAGAGGGCAAAGCCAGGAGAGACACCAGGTGCCAGGTGCGTGCTCAGAAATGGGTGAGAAGAATGCTTGCAAGGTGTTTGCTTAAAATCTTCCAAGTCGTAAAACTGTTTTTCTTTAGAGCTCCAAAGTGAATCACGACAGCAGCACTGAGTGCTGCCTCAGCCTCTGCCAAGCTGTCTCCTTTCTGCCTGCCAGTGAAAATGATGAGGAAGTGATGACAAGAAAGGAGGATGTGAATGGCAGAGGTACAGTGACAAACTATAATCGACACAGATGTTCTGGTTTTACATATTTTTCATCAAAACTCAATGTTTTCTGTTACAACACTTTGATTATTCAGATATTGTGTCTATTTTTTAAAAGTCACCTAAAAATACATATATTCCATGGTTCTCAGGTGCCAGTTTACACTCCAGGGATAAAACTCTGAGCATACTCACTGTGTCAGACTTTGAGTGCCCTCTCTGCATCAGGTCAGCCTTTTGTTCTCCTCAAACAATATTGGTCTCCATGGTTGTTTGCCAATATTTTCTGTTACAGCCACTTTGGAAAGTACAGTGTAACATTGTAGCATTATTAATATTAACGCAAACAAAAAAGAAAAAAAAATCTATTTATATACGTATATATATATATATATATATATATATATATATATATATATATATATATATATATATAACCCTAACCCTAGTTAGATTAGTTAGTAGCTAGGTTTAGACTGTAACTGAAAAGGTTTGAAGTGCATCAATTTGCTTGAAATTCAAACAAAAATGAAGAGTGCCACTGCCACTTGGAGTTACACTTGATTCTATGGCAAAATAAAAATGTTGTGGGTCCTGTCCCACTGTCTGAGAAGGACTGCCCGAATGATGATGGTTTTTTTTTTTTTTTTTTTTTTTTTAATGGATTTCATATATTTGTGCATTTTAAAGGTTGTTTCATGAGCCAGTTACTACCCCATGTGGTCACACGTTTTGTAAAAACTGCATAGAGAGAAGTCTAGACCACAACCTCCGCTGTCCTCTCTGCAAGCAGCCGCTACAAGAGGTAACCACAGTGTACCGTAGTCATTGCTGTTTTATTTCACTGTCATTTTTTTTGGACAGAAATTCAGACCCAAACACCGATACAACTCTCCTTCTCTCTCTCTGTTTACTTGCAGTACTTGAAAAATAGGAAATACAATGTCACAGTTGTGGTTCTGGATATCATGGAATGCCTTTTCCCATCACAGCTGGCTGAAAGAAAACAAATACATGAGGCAGAGATGGCTGAACTGTCAAAGTAGGTGGCATAAAATAAAAATCTGCATTTTGGATTGATATCAAATTCAATCCCTACTCGTGATGTTATTTTTTTGCCTGTCTCTTTATCTATCCTCTCTTCTACAGCCTCACAAAGGACATCCCTATATTTGTTTGCACTGTGGCCTACCCCGGTGTGCCATGCCCTTTGCACATCTTTGAGCCGCGTTACAGACTGATGATGCGTCGCTGTATGGAGACAGGAACAAAGAAGTTTGGCATGTGCAGTTATGAACATGGAAAAGGGTATGCCAAACATTCAGTATTTTAGCCACATTTTTTTTAAATTAATTTTTCTTTTTTCCTCTCACACTGAAGCACAACAGTTTGAGATACACATCACAGCTAAATTGATGCCTGGCAATTTAATGCAAGAAGACAGCACAGTGGGCTAATTTTGGCCACAGTTTTAAACCATCACTGCAACTTGCTCAGTGTCAAAGGAGTAAGAGAGCCATGATTAGAACCCCGAACATTCTGCTATACAGTTGGACTTCAATGAAACAGTTCTTTTTCCCAAAAGCATATCCATCTTGTCATTGTACCTTGTTATACGCCTTTTTGGTCCTTCAATCTAATGTATTTGTTGCTTCATTTTAGAAGTCTAAAACATATTTCCACTTTGTCACAGTTAGTTGACACAATTGCTAAATGATTTGTTCATGATGTATCATGTAATATAGTTACTCTATTTGCCATCTCTCCTTTGCTTTTCCCAAGATTTGCAGATTATGGCTGCATGCTGGAGATCCTTAGCCTAGAGCTACTGCCTGATGGACGGTCCTATGTGGACAGTGTGGGTAGCAACAGGTTCAAAGTCTTAAAAAGAGGACTAAGGGATGGTTACCACACTGCTGATATTGAATATCTGGAGGATATCAAGGTATGATTTGCTCAAAAAGTTCATGTTATCTGTTGAGCGTATTTGGATCAATTCAATGACTTCCACTTTTCTTCAGGCCGAAGGGAGTGAATTGGAACTCCTGCAGCGTCTCCACGACAGTGTCTATCAACAGGCTCAGGACTGGTATCAACGCCTGGGAAGCCGCATGAGAGAACAAATCAATAGCCAGTATGGCATCATGCCGAGTACTGAGGAGAACATTCAGGTTGGGGCTTTTGACATAAATGGAAATGTATACAGTACATCTGGAACATACTGTCAATACTGTTGGGTTCAGGGGCAAGGTGACCAGAAGGAATTTCGTGTGATTGCTGAAATGGGCCGGTCAAAAGCCGCATTTTTGTTCCAGCGTGTCCATAGTTGGATTGTCAGACCAAAATTATTCATACCTTTGAAAATAATTGTGTTGAAGTGCAATATTATTCATCCATCCATCCATTTTCTGAACCGCTTAGTCCCCACGGGGGTCGCGGGCGTGCTGGAGCCTATCGCAGCCGTCAACGGGCAGTAGGCGGGGGACACCCTGGACTGGTTGCCAGCCAATCGCAGGGCACACAGAGACAAACAACCATCCGCACTTGCACTCACACCTAAGAACAATTAGGAGTGCTCAATCGGCCTACCAAGCATGTTTTTGGGATGTGGGAGGAAACCGGAGTGCCCGGAGAAAACCCACGCGGGCCCGGGGAGAACATGCAAACTCCACACAGGGAGGGCCGGAGGTGGAATCGAACCCGCACCCTCCTAACTGTGAGGCGGACGTGCTAATGTGAAAAAAACAAAGTAGAGCTATTGTAAGCTATTGTGTTGTGAGTATTAAAATGTTATGTTTTCATTTTCATTTAGTATGCATTTCAACAAAAAGCTTAAACGTCCCAAATTATTCATACTCTTTCTCAATATAGGATTACAGGAGACATAAGATTTCCAGAATTTTCGCAATTGATGACAAAGGTTGTGTTCACTTAAAATTGTGTGATAAGCACTGACATCCTTCAATACCATTTTTGGAAAGTTGAAAAACAATGAAAGCAATTTATCATCAACACAACTTGCTAATATACTACATTCATTTTTATCCCTATAATTTACTGTGGACTGTGGAAAGATTAACGTAGCATAAAACTTTAAATGACAGCGGATATATTTCTTATATTTTTCAGGCCTCATCCAATGGTCCAGCTTGGTGCTGGTGGCTGTTGTCTGTCCTCCAACTGGACCCCGCTTATCAAACCACAGTCCTCTCCCTCTCTTCCCTTAAAGACCGGCTTGGTCATCTGCGCCTCATCCTTGAGTACTTTTCTCAGAGCTAAACACAGTGTCCTGGTAGAATTCCTGAGAAATATTTGGCTGAGGGTTAAACATTACATTACAATACAAAGTACTGATTTCGCTTGCATCAGTTTTTGGACTAAACTACTCTTAACTACAAAGGGACTCTTGTAATATCACACCTCAAGGGTAAATCAAAGCCATAAGTATCAATTTGTGACAACATTTTAAGAGGTTATTTAAAGCTGGGTTTTGTATCTGCTTTTTCTAATCGGCAGATACTTTTTTTTATTTGGAATCAAAAGTAAAGTGTTTCAACACAGAATCCTGCAGTGTCTTTTGACACATTCTTGTGTTGTTTCCTGCTGAAATAGCCATTCAGCAAATGAAACTGAACATTAACTCAAAATTTACCCAGCGTATGAATAATTTGAAGTTTAAATTACAAAAGTAAACAACGGTTAAATTTACCATATCTGAATGTTGAAGTAAATGAGCGCTAGATGTCGCTGTTTACTGTTTTCAAACAAAGCCTTCCATCAGCAGGCAGATAAAGTTTGAATGTCATTAATTAAAATTTCAAATTGCAATTGAAATGACGGTGAGATTCATAACACATGCATGATGAGTAATTTTTTCAGGACTATGCAGTCTGAGATATTGAAAGAAATATTTATTTTGCAGCTGCAACTAACAATTACACTACAAGAAATCGGATAGTAATTATAATTTCAAGCAATTGGACAGCTTTACATTACAAGCGTATCCAAATGATTAATCATAATTGTAAAAAAATATTAATTGATCATTGATTAGCTATCAATTAATAATTGAACCGCTGATTCATTTCTTGGTATTGGCTTTGCAGAGCAGACTAATTGCCCTATGCTCATGTTTAGCTCTTGTTTGTATTTTATCCATGGCAGCCAGTGTTATGGCTGGTTTTATACATTTGAATATATATATTAAAAAAAAGCATCTTTTGTATTAGTGATTGTTGCAATATTTTTGGTGCACATACTTGAAGGCAATGTTATTTTTAATGATAGACAACGACAACGTTGCAAACTGATGTTGTTGAGCACATTGCGGTGGAGAATTAGAACCAGCAACTGAATTTGACAGCCTTTATTTTCGTGCGTGCATTGCTAGTGAATAGTCAAGTGCACGTGTCTGTGTTTGCGTCATCTGTCATCTAATAAGGAGTCTTGGGATGTTTTCATTGCCTGTAAACCTTTTTGTTTTATTTTGATGGGATGGCTACACTGAAGATGGTCATATCAGCTCCATCTCGGGTGCTCAGAGTTATGTACTGAGGGAAAACTGCTAAATATAATGGCCATGGTCTAAGTAGGGATAAACCCCCACTGTGGTAATCTACAATAACACCTACCTTTGGCCCAGGGTCCCAGCACTTCAGCAGGGGCCCCTCTGCCATCAATCATTGCTTTGAGTGCCTTTGAGTAGGAGCATTCTGCAAGTCTTACAGGTTGTACATAACATAATGACAACACTCATTGTCTTCATGGCATCATTTCATATGGATTAAGTGCTACATTCCATGGATCGCCAAAGCTGCATGTTATTTATGAATTTATAAAAGGCTTAACTGGGTGTGATGATACTTTTTTTCAAACCTCTAATGTGCCATACATTGGGTGATTTATAGAAATACTGAGTTTGTTTGTGTTTTTTAACATTAAAGTTGACCTTAAAATTACTTAAATACTGCCTTTTGTATTGTGAATCACACTTGCAGGCTCACTTTTTACATTGCAATAGCTCTGCAATAGTCAATTTGTAAACAATTTGATATTTTTACCACAATTTATTGATCCAAACACAGACAGCAAAAGGCACTTCCCATATGATTGGGATTTTTTCACGCTGGCAGGTTGAGACAGTAGATGTAATGTTTTGTAGGCCTTCCAGAGACATGATTTACTCACAGACTTGGTAACATTTGTCAAAAGAAAATGCTTGCCAGTTTTGTCCATTTCTGCCTGATTTGTATACTTCCATCCCCAAACCCCAAAGAACATTTTCTGAGAATGATCTTTATCTGTTATGCTATTTGCAAACTTTTTTAATGTTATAAATAAAGCTTTTAAAAAGCTCAGTGGCATTTTTTTTCTCTTTGGGTTGGTGTGTATATTGTTTCTGACAAGCCAAATGGAAGCACTGTAATCTTGCAGTCTACAGCATAGCATCGTTTGGTTGAGAACTCGTGGCAGAGTAAAAGGCCTCTCACACATCACCATGGAAACAATTATTGAGAGAACTGTGAAGTCCTGCTGCTGGAGAAGAGCAAAGGAATATAATTACAGTACATCATTTAATGTTACTGGAAATTAAAATTAGATTACTGCAGCTATCATTGAATAAAGACTTGATTTGATAATGCATAGCTGAAGAACGACTGATTAAGCCTATATGCCTAATTGCCCAAGACAAATTTGGCGCTTTTAAACTAATCTTTCTCCCAAATTCTCTCCTTTCAGTAGTATTTAATATGAATCTGGTTATTACTGAACTACTAAATTTTCTTCTTTTGCACATTTTAGTGGAATCCAGAGTTATTAGCTAATCACTATAAACACTTGCTCAGAGAGGGTCGCAAAAATGTGCTCAAGCCTTTTCTCCCACCAGGGGGCACTCTATATCTGTAAAAAAATAGTAATGCGCCATAAATTCAAGTCAATCATACACAATAAAGTACCTAATATTTATGGATGGCATTTCCGAGCTGGAATGACCACGTTTCATAGATTCTATAGCCAACGGGAAGAGCCCATCAATTTCACAAAGCAAGACTATAAATGGCTTTGAACCTGAAGGGAAGAGTGACAGGAGAATGTGTGAGTAAATGTGCATGATCAATGAACAAGCAGCAAAGCAGTACAGCACAAGTGTTTCCAGCCAACATCCTCCGCATCGGAAGCAGGCAAATGACAAAGACGTGTGACTGGCTTCAATGAGGTTCGGCATCGACATCAAAGACCTTCATTACATTACAGAAAGCCACAGCTTTTCTCCACTAAATTGATCCATCGCCTTGAACTGCTTGTGTATGGTATGACTAAGGATGACAGGCGTTTTGTAGGAGTTATTGCAAAAGAGTTATTGCACTGTGACTGCATGTATTTGGGGCTATGTGTGTTGTTCTATTCCTGCAGTTAAACAGCCGACTTTGCTCACTGAGACAGAAATATTGAAGAAATCCTCGCTAGAGGGTATATTTTGGATTGGGATGGAATTTGTGGGTGACAGATTTGTGTTGGGCAAATGCCAGATTGAGAATTACAGGAGATTGCTTTCAATAGTGGTCCTCAAAAGCAAAAGAGTATTGAATAATTATTCAATATTCTATATAATTATGGCACAACTCACTGGGGTCTGTCTACGGACATATATGAGCCTGCTCTCTATATAAGCAAGAGAGCAACACAGCACCAGGAGGAAAAAAAATGCAACACTGTTGTCATAGGAACACATCCTGGCCCTCAAATGCTGAATGTCAGGCGTGAGTTTATAATTAAACAACTTTGCATTTGAAGTGAAAATCAGTACCTTCACACAGTCCAATAGGTGACATCCAGGACATTATTATTATTATTATTATTATTATTATTATTATTATTATTATTATTATTATTATGGGTGGGGGAAAATAAAAAAATAAGCAAGTTTGTATTTATCCTATTTACACGAAACAAAACAAAATGTGATGGATCAAGATTGCCCGCTGAGAGATGGAGTGAAGGGGAAACAGGCAGCAGTGGGGCACTGCTGGAGACACGATGTAGTGCAACCGGCTCACTGGTTCATAGCATGACCGCCTGCGGTGACACACACCTGGCAGTCTTTCATTCCTGTCCAATCAAACTTATATAAAAACAAAATAGTCCCTTGATGTGTGTGTTGCTAAATAATGTACAGTATATTGCAGTGATGCATATGAGATGTTTTAAACGTGTCAAAACAATTCCCCTAGGGTTATTACAAGATTGTCTACAAAAATAGTGGATTTTTATTTTACCAAGAAACAGCCTAAAGAATATATTAGAGCAGCACTATCGTTTTTGTAATTCACATCTGCTACCAAAAAATACCAATCCAAAATAGCAATAAAATCCTTGACATTTTGCCACAGACTTTATTGAATTGTTTATAAACGTGACCTTTTGTCTGATGTCGAATGCTGACGTTATCAGCTTCATAATATCCATTTACATTTTATGGGCACTACTGCAAATCAATTAAGTAATCAATGACTTTGGACAAGACCTCTTACTCCTCCCCCTTGAATAAGGCGCCTTAAAAGGACACTATGGATCCAACTTCTGTGTGTCTCAGTGCACATAAAAGTCCTTAAATCCAGTGGTAATGTCCTTGCCCTCACAAACATCTCCACATATAAATCTAACATAAATATTAATTGTTAATATCACAATCATTTTTAAGAATATTTATTTCTAGATTATCAACCTAATTCAACAAAGATTTGAGCATTTATGGTTCTTTATCAGGAATAGACATAAACATTAACCTAATTCCCATTAGAAATAAAAGAGACTGCATGGATAATTTAGTAATAAAACCAAAGGCCTCTTAGAGCTGTGAATCACACACAATAACAGATGCCATCGTTTTAACAAGTATTTTTAACAAGTTATGTATTCCTTTTTGTTGTGGGCATTGTAGACACAGAAGGGTATAACTGGGCCTTCAACATCTTTTTGCATGTTCTTTCTTTCTTTTGATGAAGTTTGGAGCACTTGAAAGACAACAAGTTTTCAAATTGAAATAGACTAACCATCCATTTTGTTATTGGACTACATCCAAGGGGACTTAAGCAAATAAATGGAGTAGCAGCAGAATAGACTTTAGCAGGTATAAATGAATGGTTTTACTACTGTTGGTATGCATGAACGTGGGACAAGGTAAACTGTGGTATAACTTCAAACATTGAAAAGCGACTCACATGCTCAAAGGAGCATATGAAAATCATTTTTTGTGATATGGCAGATTTTCTGGTGTGTTAGACCAACCAAATGGTATAAAGGATTGGAATAAAAGAATTTGCAATTCTACTCCAGTGGATATTTCAAAACTGTGCCTTGTTTATGGAGGATTAAAACATGAATTTAAAGAAACTGAGTACAAATCAAGTAAAACGATGTTCAAATTACTGTGCATTGTCAAAGTCTATGATGATTATAATGCAGTGACCTGTGAAAAAAGGGAGTACAGAGGTTACGGGTTCCATTCTGGTTCCGGCCTTCCTGTGTGGAGTTTGTATGTTTGCCTTGTGCCTGCCTGGGTTTCCTCCGGGTACCACGGTTTCCTCCCACTTTCCAAAGACATGCATGATAGACCGATTCAATTGCCTGTAGGAGTGAGTGTGAATGGTTGTTTGTCTACGTGTACCCTGCAATTGCCTGGCAACCCGTTCATGATGTCCCTTTACTGCGACACTATGATAATAATGGAAAATGAATTTGCTTCAAGGTATTGAACTTGTTAATTCATAAAAGACATTTATTTGTTGAGGCCACCAAAAACAATCAAGTGCTGACGTTCTAATTTCCTCAAGGTCTTATTTAATTTCCACATCTTTTTATTTAATAGTTACACGTTTATTAACATGGATTAAAAAGTCATCAAATGCAGTCCTTTTCAGAAATGATTAGTGACAGCATTCCTGCATACTGTCATGGGCAGATGGACTTGCTGTAATCTGCTTTTTCACCAGCCCTCCCACCTCCTCCAATACCGCTGTCCCTTTTCAAAGAGCAAGTTGAAGGTTTATTGGAGTTGGTGGCCTGTGATTGTGTTTTAATGAGAGAATGACTGTGGCGGGAAGATAAGGCAAGCCACTTTAGCCTGAGAAGTCCTTGGTGGGATTAGAATAATCATCAAAAAATGGCATGTCCGACAAAAAACACACACACACAATAGGCCACGGCTGCTCCTGTGATCCTTCCTTCCTCCAGCTAGCCATCCACAGCGACACGAAAAAGTTAATTGACATTCCAGTTTGATGGTCCATTGCTTGCACAGAAATATGACATTTCCTCCCATCTCTTTGTTGCAAGCTAAACGGGTCTTTTTACAGATTAGAGAGGGACAGCAAGAATACATGAAGATGGGATGAGTATGAAGCGTACGTGTCAAAGATGTGATCGCGTGAGGTCACAGGAGACAAAATTAAAAAAGCAGCGAGAGATACATGACGTGGCAGCAATTGAGCTGGGTTTAGACCGTCGTGAGACAGGTTAGTTTTACCCTACTGAGTGCAAAGTCATGGTAACCAGATATGATCATATTGCCATTCCTATAATTTCAGTGACCGTCTTTGAATTGATAATGTGACGACTGAATTGCAGTTGGAAATCAGCATATAACATTTCAAGACGTCATCCCTTAAAGAAGCAACAGCAACAGCTTTTAAAATGTTCACAATCAATCAGATTTCATTGCAAAACATCACTTTTTGTTCGTTACAAGTCTTTTCCAAATTGTGAAAGAAATTATCATCTGATATTTTTTTAATTCTTTCATTAATCTTTTTGGAGTCTTGGCTCACGTTGACATTTTGCAAAAATGCTCATTACTGAGAGTATGTACTGCAAATGAATATGTAGCAATCCTTCTGCCTTTGACACAAATTACGTTTTAACAACGGCAACTCTGAATCAGTTTTAATGAGGATGAACAATGAGAAAACATTATGTTCTCGCAGTTATGCTCTATACTTGAATGTAATGCCATATCCCACAGCTGGTCTGTAGTTCCATTTAGGCAAAAATAACAAATACAGGTGAATTGGAACAGCATGGAAAAATGATTGTAGGCAGACCTCCTCAAGTGAGGGAGAGACATTCCAATTTCCGACATCGCATGCTTGTTTAAACGTCCTATTCTAGATCAAATCTCTCTCTGCATGCACAAGGTGGATTGTGATTTGTTTTGAATGAAATTCTTCCCTGTTAACTCAGCATGTCTAACAGAGAGCCATAGAGAAGGTATTTCAAGGCACTGACTTCAGGCAAGCGAGGCGAGGTGATTAATATTGACACTGGTGGCAAACAAGTCACACAAACAGGCACAATTACACAGCGCAAAGCACAAGATGCAGTCCTTAACACAAGGAAACATGGGTGTGACAAAAACCCTCAAGGCACTCTGACACTTCCTTATTAAGAGCTCTTTAAATGCAGTTTAAATCAGTTTGGTGAATCTGAAAGGCTTTTCTGGTGCTAATATGTGTGTAGGTTCTGTTTACTTAATGGAAGGAGAGAGACATGAAAGGATGGAGCGATAAGTTGAGCGAGATGAGGAAAAACGGGTGACTTGTGGCCTCTCTCTCTAGGGAAAAGGGATTATGTTCCTCCGCTGTCATGTGTTCTGACATTCAGAATGTTATTAAACTTCAATAGGCAGAGGCTCAGGGTTCACTGATTACTCTCGCAGTGACAGAATTCATTATTCAGCTTTTACTTTTACACACGCATGTTTGGCAAAATCTCAATCAAACGCATACACGAGTAGGTATGCATACGTTTGTATTATGCAAGTCTGGATGCCCTCTTGTTGAAGACGTGCTTAGATAAATGTATTCGAGAAATGTGGTGTTGCAGCTGTGAAAACATTTTGGGGTAATATGCCTCTCTTGGCAGGTTTGATTTGTGTGCCTACTAAATATGCACACTGAGCTTCCAGGAATAGGCTAAGCAATGGTGTTTCCATTGTGATGTGATTGAATTTTAAGAGAGCGATTGTTGGAGCAGACAAAACAGCCCACCCACAGTCCCCAGTCTCAACCTACAGAATGATATACAGTATTGTACTGGTATTACCCACAGTAAAAATGGAATTTCCCAAAGTCGAGGGTGTATCCCGATCCGCGTATTTCGGCCTGTCCACCAGTCTGGCTGCTATGTGCAAGGAAGCTCTCTAACTTTGATCACTGTTGAAAGTGGCCCTGCTCTATAATCCCCTCATCTATCATTCTGTCTGAGGTGATGTGGGCTGCCATACATCTCTTCCCCCTCTCCCTCTCCTCCTTCTTTCTGTCTCCAGCCCGTGTTTACAACCTCCATCCATCTTCCCCTCATGGCATTGCCTGCCACCAACCACCAAGATGGACAGATGGGGAACAGAGAGAGTGAAGCAGCAAAACAGCTTTTCTATTTATGAATTTAAAAAAAAAAAAGGAGCAATAAAATTTGGGGACAACCCATCTATAAAAAGGGTCATCCTCAAAAACTGTGGAGAGACCTATAAAGTTCCAATTGGATAATTAATTATCCATTATAACCTAATACATTTTCATTTACAGAGCAATATATCTGGGTTAACCGTTATATATCAGCAGTTAATAGGGGAAGTGAAGAACTGTAGGCCTGTATAGACCACTGATGTGCTGAAGCAGTATTTAAGGCTGTGCTATCCCAGCTTTGGTAACTAGTAAGTCTCTTGCAATGTGTGGATGGCCATTTATAGCCATTTAGAATCTGACCAGTGTCTTGCCCAACTTGGGGGGACTGAAAGTGTCTTGGTGCAGGCCATCGCTGCACAGCTTACATGCAGAAAAAAGGTCAGAAAACAGGTAAATGTGTCAACACCTGACATAAAACATGAATAGATAATGCATCTATTCAAAACAAAAATCATGCTTGAAAACCTTGGAACATTATCCAGTCGGCTATTTTGACCTGGAAGCCGGCGTTCGTCTGCACTGTTTTGTACTAGTGATGTGCATTCCAGTTCTTAAGTGAACTGAATCTTTAGAATCGGTTCACTCAAAATATTTGTTCTAAAGAATCGTTCACTACACTTTCTTATTTATTTATGCTTTTTTATTTTTTTTACTTCATGTAGTGTATTGTAGTGTCCATGAGGTGTACCTAATCACAGGCCACTTCAATAGGGAAAAAGCTTAAGTGAAAGTGAAAAATGCCACACCCGCCCTCACCCCCACCTTCTGATTGGCTATTTGATCTGTGACGTCACTTGGACACTCCATTAGGTACACCGCCATTTTCAAGTGTACCTAATAATAGGCCACTTTATTAGGCAAATATCATGGTCTAGTCCTCTGGGCCCCATTCCGACATGTTTTCCAAGATTCCCTCGTTAATGTAGGCCCCAAACCAGTCAGCTATTTCGACCGGCAGTCTACAATTGCTTGCACTGTTTTGTACTTGTGATGTGCATTCCAGTTCTCAAGTAAACTGAATCTTTAGAATCGGTTCACTCAAAATAATTGTTCAAAAGAATCGTTCACCAAATCGTTCGCTACACTTTCTTATTTATTTATTTTATTATTTTTTTTACCTCGTGTAGTGTTAGGGTTAGAGCTAGGGTTAGGGTTTTAGCTAGGGTTAGGGTTAGGGTTAGGGTTAGGGGTTAGGGTTAGAGTTAGGGTTAGAGCTAGGGTTAGGGTTAGAGCTAGGGTTAGGGTTAGAGATAGGGTTAGGGTTAGAGATAGAGCTAGGGTTAGGGTTAGAGCTAGGGTTAGGGTTAGGGTTAGAGATAGGGTTAGGGTTAGAGATAGGGTTAGGGTTAGAGATAGGGTTAGGGTTAAGGTTAGAGCTAGGGTTAGGGGTTAGGGTTAGGGTTAGAGCTAAGGTTAGGGTTAGAGCTAGGGTTAGGGTTAGAGCTAGGGTTAGGGTTAGAGCTAGGGTTAGAGCTAGGGTTAGGGTTAGGGGTTAGGGTTAGAGTTAGGGTTATATTAGCAATATTAGCATCATTTTATCCGATTCAGAAACCTCTTTTGACGCAGAATATGATGAATCTAGCAGTTCACTTGGGCTCCCGTCAAAGTCTCAAAGTCTACTTTATTGTCAAATGTCAAGACACACAAAGAGATCGAAAATTACATTTCTCACTATCCCAGGGTGACAAGACAGAGTTCACAACGCACATACAAGTACACACTTCCCTATGGAAGCCTTGCTCTCAGTGCATGGAACATGTATGGTTTTATGGAGCAGCTCACAAGCGACTAGATCAGTGAAGACTCCACAGCAGATGTCATCACAACACGTTGTGTACACGAACACCTAGCAAAGTACAATTTAAAATGACACTTTCGAAGTGCCCAAAGTTAAACTTACAAAAGAAAACCCATAACCAAAAAAAAACTTACACAGGAAAATTAAAACAAGAAGATGAACAATAAGAGTTATAGCACGCTAGCCGCTCCCGATGCACAGCAGAGTCCGGAAAGATGACATTCAACCAGGCCACTGTGAACACGAGCACACAGCAGGCACGCACTGTCCGGTTCGTGGATCCTATCAGGCGAACTCAACCCATCTTGTCGTCCCACGAACGTATGCCAGGATAATGGAAGGCACGGCTAGGCGAGCTGGGTTGGCCGCAAACCTGGCCCGACGTCTCCGCGCTGGCCCCTCTTCTCTTTTTGGTTACATTCACTGAAGCTAAACGCGTACAACTTGAGACGTCATGAGACGTCACTTCCGGCTGGCGGCTCGGTGCAGTCAAACTCGTCTGTGCGGAAAATTTAAATTATATTTTTCAGAGCAACAGCTTCCTTTTCGTTGTTTCGAGCGTCAATTTATATTTATAAGCCCATAAGCTAACTAAAACCAATTTATACATATACCGGTGTCTCTAGCCCTTTAAACCTAACCCTAGCTCTAAGGAAGTGTATGGTTATATGGGCAACTGTGTTGCAAATTTTCTATGATAAAATATTTTTGGCCCCACTGAGATTTGAACCCGGGCCGCTGGGGTGAAAGCCCAGAGTACTAACCACTTCCCTATGGAAGCCTTGCTCTCAGTGAATGGAACATGTATGGTTTTATGGAGCAGCTCACAAGCGACTAGATCAGTGAAGACTCCACAGCAGATGTCATCACAACACGTTGTGTACACGAACACCTAGCAAAGTACAATTTAAAATGACACTTTCAAAGTGCCCAAAGTTAAACTTACAAAAGAAAACCCATAACAAATAAAACTTACACAAGAAGAGCCCTAACGTGGCACTTGACAGCTGTCAGTGTCAAAAGCAAAATGTAAACAAGGACCATGTGAAAATTAGGTCAATGCAATCTCTGGTTAGAATATGTTATTTTGTAGCTATTAACAAGTAGAATAGTTTTAAATTAGTCACAATTATTTAGGCAGATAATTATGGGATATTTTGGTACACGACTACACGAGGTAAAAAAAAAATAATAATAAATAAATAAGAAAGTGTAGCGAACGATTTGGTGAACGATTCTTTTGAACAAATATTTTGAGTGAACCGATTCTAAAGATTCAGTTCACTTGGGAACTGGAATGCACATCACTAGTACAAAACAGTGCAAGCAATTGTAGACTGCAGGTCGAAATAGCCGACTGGTTAGTGACTTGAGCTCTTGCTCCATAAGAACTTGGTTCGATCCCAGGTGCGAGAAATTACCTTGTTGTGCTTTGTTTATTTATTCTTTTTTTTTTTTAAACCTTGTGCAGTGTACCTATTGAAGGTGTACCTACACATATTATCATATAAAGCATGATTAAGCTGATTTTTATGTTTTAATTGGCGAATAAAGAAACAAGGAATAAAACACCAGACAAGTTTTAACATAAATGTTTATTAAAAATAATAATATTAAAAGCAAATTTCAAACCAGCAATCTAATGTGAAATTGCAGTAAACATATTGGATAACAATATTTAGGCGTATATAGGTATACACGTTATTTAAAAACGACTATAAGTGTTATACTACGATACCAGTGTTTACCAGCTCAGTGGCCTAAGAGGAGAGTGTCCGCCCTGAGATTGGGAGGTTGTGGGTTCAAACCCCTGCCGAGTCATACCAGTGACTATAACAATGATACCCATTTCTTCCCTGCTTGGCACTCAGTGTAAGGGGTTGAAATGGGCCCCCCCCCCTGCTGCTTACGATCATTGGGACTTTTGACACTCAGACTAGAGCCTGACACCTGTGACCTTTGACCATGATATCGAAAAAAGTGGCCTGTTATTAGGTACACTTGAAAATGGCGGTGTACCTAATGGAGTGTCTGTGTGATTCCCTCGTTAAGTGCACCTGCGTAAAAAGTTTTAGCTTCGGTAGAACGTGAAAATGACCAACGGGAGTAAGTTGTTTTTTTTTTGTTAAAAAAATGATCAAGTGTAGTGAGACCTTTTTTTTTTATGACAATGGCTTTTTTTTTTCTTAAAGAATATATTTTCTGGCGGCTCGGTAGCGCACTGGGTAGCACGTCCGCCTCACAGTTAGGAGGGTGCGGGTTCGATTCCACCTCCGGCCCTTCCTGTGCGGAGTTTGCATGTTCTCCCCGAGCCAGCGTGGGTTTTCTCCGGGCACTCCGGTTTCCTCCCACATCCCAAAAACATGCTTGGTAGGCCGATTGATCACTCCAAATTGTCCCTAGGTGTGAGTGCGAGTGCGAATGGTTGTTTGTCTCTGTGTGCCCTGCGATTGGCTGGCAACCGGTTCAGGGTGTCCCCCGCCTACTGCCCGATGACGGCTGGGATAGGCTCCAGCACGCCCGCGACCCCCGTGGGGACTAAGCGGTTCAGAAAATGGATGGATGGATGGAATATATTTTCTTTCTCTCTGCTTTGTATAATGCCGCTAGAGTAGCTTCTCGCTCTAACTATTTAAGGTATTTTGGGATACAGTTTGTTTTCGTGTCACAGCAGAACTGTTTGGACAAGTCTGATCACTTTGATTACGTGCTCCTCAACTTGGAATAAATCGACTGAAACTTGAGATGTTGAAAATTTATTTGTGACTTTGCATTTCCAGGTTAAAGGTGTATATTTATACACAAGCGTGTTTGTGCAGAGCTCAGGGAAATGCAGGTGTGTACGTTGCCTCTGCTTAGAAAAGTCTTCCAAGAATTCTTTGACATCTGTAATGTATTACATGAAGGTGTGCCACGGCACACCGGTGTGCCGTGGCACACTGACGTACATCAGTAAGTTGACGAATTCAATGTTCACTGCCATTGCAAGCATTCGCTACTCAGTGAGATATTTGATATACATTTGACTAAAGGCGAGCGGCAGGGTACACCCTGGACTGGTCACCAGTCAATTGCAGGGCATGTATCTAATTAGATTGCCACCTATGGGTAGTTTAAAGTCTTCAATTAACCTAAGGAGCATAGTGTAAGAATGTGAGCGAAACTAGAAGTCCCAAAAGAAAACCTACGCAAGCGTGGGGGGGTTCATGCAAACTCCACACAGAGATGTTCCAGCAGAGATTCCATTACTTTAGAATGCAGCTGTGGGTATTTCAACTTGAACATCTCTCACCTCAGTGAAATGTGATCGCTGTTATCCACTCATCTAGCCTCTGCCTTTCCGTCAGGCCCCTTAGGGAAACAGCCTGAGGGGTGGATGCTGAGAGACATGAGATGTAAGATGCAACTGCATGAGGTCCCACTCTTAGAGCTGTGTGTGCGTGAGTGTGTGTTCACTTATGAAACTCTCCTTTGCAACTGCATACATTGTGTGGAGAGCACAACCTTACAGGTCATAGTTTGTCAAACGAGAAGAAACAAGAGCCTTTACTAACAATTATTACAATACTGCAACACGATATTAGGGTAATAGGGTATTTAGCTTTGTGTGTGCTTGTATCTATTTGGCTAGCTTATTTATTTACAAAAGAGCACAGAAAGATCCCACAACAAGAACCAGCAGTCATAACAGTGGCAGATATCCAAGGAAGAATGTCAACGATGAGGAGCTGAACAGCATCAGAGCCCGACATAATTGCCTACTAGCTAAAAAAGCGAACTTATCTCCATGAACGTCTGGCAGTGCAAATGTGCAAATGAACCAGCTGCTAACATCAGGGCATCCTCCCACAATAACCAAACTCAAGGTCGAACAGCACGCATTATGAAGGACCCCCAGAAGGGAGAAACTCTATCAAAATACCAACCTGCCTCACCACCACATGGAAGCTCATATCAGGCCTCCTAGCAGACAAATGAGAAGGCATAAGGATCAATATATGAGCAGAGCAGGGAAATCACCCAAGTGTGTAAAACCAGTACCACCAACCTAAGTGCTGCCTGGATTGACTACAAGAAAGATTGTGACTCAATGCTGCACACGTGGATCATGGAGTCAATTTCTGCTTCCACCATGTCAAGCACCCTGTACTCCTCATCTGCCCTGATTTTAAAGTGAATTAGTAGATCCACTTCGATCGACCGGGGGTTGGCTACATTCCATCCCATAGCGGTGCACAACCGTGCAAACACTCTTTCCCACCTGTGAGAGTCTAGGAAAACACCAAAAGAAAATTCCACCCATGTGCACGGACAGTGATTTGCTTGAGACTTGGGTTGGGCACAAAAATAGGGCCCTTTGTGTGTTAAGATCAAGTACGAGAGATGCATCACATTTTATTTGAGGTTTAAAAAAATGTGTTAAGGACATAAATATTTTTTTATTATTGCTTGCTAAATTGTTGGTAACAGATTTTAGGTACTGATTAAAATCACAAAAATATGCATGAATCCTGTAGTTTTCCTGTAATTTGTGTGTAGTATAGTGTTTGGGAACAAAATCTAATGCATCGTGGTGCTATTGCTTTTCACTTGAAGACCCCCCCCTATAATGTTTTTTTTCCTTGTCGAAAATAGAACTAGCACTGCATATCACAATTTTAGACCGGCTTATCCAGGTAATTCCAAAAGGTTCACACACTCTCATGAAATCCTGAATCCTGAACGAGACTTCATCTTGTTGGGAGGAAAACATATCTATTTTGATTTGCTAATTGTGTTACATTTTCTTACTTCAGTGCATATGATGTCTCATGGAAGCATGATAAATCTGTAGAAGAAATGTAATCGCTGTGAATTTTCCATGCACAGTATCATTTTTTTTGTACTGCTTATTTTGTTCAGGGTCACAGGGAGCTGCAGCTGAGTCCATCTGACTTTGGGCGACATCACCCTGGACTGACCACCCATCAATCACAGGGCCAATGCAAACTTAATCATTGAGATAAGAGATGTGTATTATACAATAAGTGCTTTTGATGAACTATATTATGATGAGTGGTGGTGATACTCATCTCCATTAGTGTTTTTATACATAAAAATATTACAATAGTAGATTCATACGAAAGTGCAGTGAAATTAAATGTAGGCTCTACTCAATCATCTTTATCACTGTGATGAGGACCATTAAATTCATTGCTCTTTTCTTTCCAGAGCTGCTTTGCTGGTTCAGGCTTTTTTTTTTTTCTCTACTTTTATGCCAGACAAAATGTCACAGATTATTTTTGGGATCAGTGCATCTTGTCTGAGCCAGGCACATTACCCATCTCTGAAGCTATTATCTAATATCCTATTTGCTCAAAGAGGGAGTCAAACAGTTTATGAGGATCTTCGAAATAAGACAAATGTCCATGAACAAATATACATAGTTTATTCCTTTATTCTGTTACAAAAGCACAATGACTTTCTTCCTGGACACTTTGGCTAGAAAAAAATACTCCTCCAATTTCACCCCCTCCTTTAAACATCTTAATTTTTTTTTATTTTTTAGATTCTTTGTCACATCTTTCCTAGTTAAATAAAACAGAACAAAAAAAAAAACAACAACAAAACAATGTTCTTGTGTCTGAACAGCAATTAGATTCTAAGAATAAAATACAGTGAAAAGGGAAAACAATATGGATATTCAAATTGTGTTAAACTACGCACACTTAAAAATACAAACATGAAATCATTTTTAAACTTCAACAATAAAATAAAAAATAAACCCAAACTGGATTTAAACGTTTCAACAGATTATTCCACATCAGCATGTTTTTTTTAATTTTTTTATTTACACTATTCGAAGTGTAAAACACTGGCAACTGAACTCTCCTCTATAATACAAACACTGAGTGTATTTTTTTTTAATTTATTTTCTTTCTTATAAATCTGTTATGTCATAAAAAACCTCTCTGAATGTGGCGCCTCCACTGAGGAGTGCTGTGCCGTGTCCTAATTAATACAACAGCACAATAAGACAAAAGTATGCACACAGTTCAGGTACACAGAAGTGTCATTGCAAAGCAAACATTTGAGATAGGAAATTGTTTCTATTTACATAATAGGTGCTGATATGTATGGTTTTGGTAAACTGCCCATTTATCATTAATAGTAAGTCATTTGAGATCTTAATTTTTAAATTTGTATCCATAGAATGTAAAGCAGAAAAGGAGAAAGAAAACAATAGACATCTTGGAGGAAGAAGCGATAGTATAAGGTAGGTGGTAATGTAAGTGATGGGACAGCGGGCATCCAATATGACAACTAGCCACAACCTTCTAGTTACCTTCAGATAAAAATCTCAGCTTTAGATGTAAATTTTAGATTGTACAATGATGGTAATTTCATGTCTTCATGTCCGGTACCTATGATTTCACTTGCTTTGAAATTCCACTGCAGAGGACATGTGATTGAAAATATTTAGATGTGTAACTGTGAGGTGCACGTGCTAACCAGTGCCCCACTGAGCCACCCTGGAAATGACATATACTTTTCAAAATTTTAGGAAATCTGAAAATTGTGGTATATTCTTACCCGTGTCAATATTTTGTTTATCTCTACCATCTTAGCGCATCTAGACTACAATTAATGTGTTAATTTTGTGTTTTGGTAATCTCAACAAAATTCATTAAAGTTTGTGATTGTAAGGTTACAAAAGTTTAAAAGGTTCAAGGGGTATGGATACTTTTTCCAAGGGACTGTAGCATCATTGGCCAATTCATTAAAACTGAATACAATGAAAATTCCATCATATGCACCACAGAGATGAATAAGAGCCAGCGCTCCATCTCTAATTTCAGGAATACATTTGCCAGTAGATTCCTTTACTCAACAAAAAATCAGAATAGAGCAGTGGCACACACTGGAAACCTCACAGCAGAGGAATACAGTGTAAGGTCACTCATAGACACTATATTGCGCCATTGTGCCTTTTCCTTCTCAAGAGGTCAGTCTCCAGAAAATCTTTGTGTGTACAAATAATGGTTCTATGGCACAAAGACAAGGCATGATGTGTCACATGAGGTGCAGCAGCAATGCATTCTTTTTTTGTAGCCCGAGCATGAACTGTGTGAAACAGAAAGCGCCTTTAATGAATCACCTCAACCGCTCATCGGTGCAAACCATATTCTTAAATCTATGCTACACAGAACACTTGGTCCTCCCCAACATATACATTGAAGTGTGAAAGAGTGCAGGCATGTGTCCAAAAAACAAAAATGAAATTATTGTAGCAGTCACAAGTGTTTGTCTTCATCACCACATCAGTGCAAAGACACCCTCAGCCACCAGAAAGCATCTAGGTAGTACAGGGTCAGCAATCGAGGTGAAAATATTGCACGCGGACTAAAGTCAACAACTCCACTGCAATGGCACAACACAGGTGGCACACTTAAGATTTTTTTTTTTGCCCCACACAAAAGAACATGATTAAAAAAAATTGCAAAAACACACCCAGATTCTTTATTGCAGCACACATCCTGTTGTCTTTTTCTGCCCCCCCCCCAAAAAAAAAAAAAAAAAAAAAAATATCCACATATTAAAAATCTTTTGAGTCTCTGTAGCTTGTAACGAACGTTTGAAGAGTGCATTTTGGCAGTAAGTTAAATCTTGTTCCGGTCGGGCACAGCCAAGAAAATTTAAGGGTCAAACCACACAGCCACGATTTGTTTTGGAGATCATCAAAGTCTTGTGCTCTTCTTGTTCTACCCTGCCTCCTTGTATCCACTCCCTTTCCCACGGTCATGTGATCACATTCCTGAGGCACCCAGCCCTATGCCGGCAGTGTGGCTCATGCATGGCAGTGTCTGAATGGTCTTGGGGAAGTCGTGGGTGAGGAGTCGTCCATTTTCTCCTCCGCTCCCGTTACCGCTCATCCTGGTCAGGGTGGAGCATCGCATTGCGTCGTTAATGGATTGCTGTTGGACACAATACAATCAGACTGCAAATTAGAATGATCATATATGTTTGGACGACCAGATAACAAAAAAGATGCAGTTACCACTTTGACCTTATTATAATATCTGTGTATTATTGATTTTTGCCTCTCTGAATGTGATGCTGGCAGATGACCAAACAACAATTAATATTCCCAGTAGCACAGTGGCCTGTGTATTTTTTTTGAATGTGTTAGCCTAAACAAAAAGTCTTATTTTTATCAGAGAATGTGAGCGAGGCAATCCAAAAATTATAAAAATGATCAAAGTATATTATGATTTAATGTTTGAAATTACACTGTGACATCCGACTTTTTGATTTTTACCTCTAACCCTTTCCCAAAATCAGCTATAGTCCATCCATTGATCTATTTATTATCTGTACCGCTTGTCCACACAGGGGTCGTGGGCGTGCTGAAGAAAGTGTGGGTAAGAAGCAAGCTAAGGCTCCATTCATCGGAATAATTGTTCTATTAGGTGACGTCATGTCGGAACGGTTAGGCACGCTGTTTGTGGCTGCTGACGGTTCGGGGGCTGATTAATTTTCAACAAAGCACACATGATCTGGGGCAACCTCTGAGTGCTGTGCTGCAACTCGTGAATCACGCTAATGGGAACAGCACTGTTGCGTTCTGAGTCAGACAGCATAAAGGCACGGCAGCTCAGCAATTTCATCAGCATACTGATCGAGTGCCCGTTTGTATGCTGATTAAAAGTAGATCGAAAAGATACCCTACAAAAAGGTCCCCCCTCTGCTTATTAAAAGAGAAGGTGAGCCAGAGAATGTCAAAAGATTGTTGCAAATGCCTAGTTCTGTAAACTACGTGAAGGGAAACTTTTTGTGTAGCGGGAAATATATAGCAACAAATTCATACTTTGAGACTTATGAAATGCAATAAGAAGGTTCTACATTAAAGCAGTGATGGAACACAGGCCTGCCTTATGGTATACGTACATATAAATAATGTTCAACCACAATGGGGACTGCTTTGCAAGACAGTCAGCAAAAAGAGCAGAAGGAGCAGGGGACAGATTTATTCAGAGTGACAGAAGTAGATAGATGCATCACTGTAATTCAAATTGCCTTTATACCTTTCCTCCAACTTCAACTTCTGTCTACAGCATGTGTGTAGGTGTGTGCGTACAAAGTAATTTCACTCACATCATTGCGAATGACAGTCAATGTAAGAGATGTTACAACAGTCTTCTGCAAAAAGATAATGCTGAGTTTTAATGAGATTTCAATTTTGTTGTGTTGTATTTTACTATGCAATGATGTTTAGGGCATAGGGAGGGAACATGAAATTTAGGATTATGCAGGAATCAAAATCAAACTTTATTCACACACTTTATTCACGTGAAGTGATTGTATTTTGCTCAAGGGATCAAATTCCTCTTTTCAACAAAGGTTTTTGATTCTGTGATGTGTGGTGCAATGGGTTCATTATGTGGTAAAATGCCTTCTTAGTGATCTTTAAGTGAGCCTGGTTCGAGCTTTGATTTTGTCAATGTGAAACTTAATTTAGCCAAGAGATAAATCATGTGATTGGAAGTACTTTGTGTTAGGTCCTAAAATTAAACAGGTATGTGGGCAATTTTGAATTAAGTGATTAAGGACATCTACAGGCCATCAGTAACACGAAAACTTAGTGAGGGAGCGACAGGAGGAAGGAGAGGTACAGGAGAGCGTTTGAGCTGCGGTGGAAGCCGTGAAAGGCCCTACTGTGGCCACGGTTAGATGGGCGGTGGATGAGGAGGCGGATGTCATCATCATCATAATCATCATCATCATCATCATGGCTTAATCACAGCATTTCCTACCCCGTGGCTGTGCTCTGCCCTTATATCTTAACAGTGTTGTTGGCGTACAGGCCGTAGCTCTGCAGCTCTGTGTAGGGGGCGCTAGCACCACTGTCTAAGGCTGAGCAGTGAAAGGCCTGAGCAGCTGAGGCAGCAGCGGCTCGTGCGGTTGACACCTTCATTCGGCGTGACTCCGTCCTGGATTTGTAGCAGAACTCCACCAGCGCCACAAGCATGGCCAGGCCCAGGCCGCCAATCAGGATGTAGAAGACTCCGGCCACGTTGCTGAGGCTCAGAGCGCTTGTCTTGTCCTGAAGGGAGTGACAGGATGGGGGAGCCAATCGGTGAGCAGGGATTTTGGAGCATAGCAACAGACAACATTCACATTTATGCACTCATGATTGACTGAGAATGTACCCACACACACAAACACACGCAGACACACAAAGACACACACACACACGCGTACACACACACATACACACACATACACACACACAGACACGCACACACACACACACACACACACAGCAAACTGCAAAAATGCCTTCACTACATGACATACAGTTCTATAGAGTTGTACATCCATATATACTATAATCATTGGCCACAACATTAGGGACACTTCAGTAAGAGCTCCATCGGGGACACAATCGAGATCCAATGGAAAACAATACAAAAATTATCAATTGACAAAATTAGTTGGCCACAGGTGAACGCAACACTAAACAGCTTGCATTTAAAGAGCAGGTCACGTGTACCCAATGTTTTGACCAATGTTAGTGTGCATGTATTCATTGATACAGAAAGACGCAATCAATGTATACTATGAGACTTACAAATCAAGAGATGTCAATGGAAGTCACACACACATGCGCGCATACACACACACACGCACACACATACAAACATAAAAACACTGACAAACAAACAAATATCACCATAGGAACATATTCAAGGCTTATCAGTGATACAATTTAAATGGATAACGCCATAATTTATCTTGCAGCGATAAGGTAGACTCAGGTGACAATAACTACTCTCAGAACCACAAGGCCATCTGCACAAGTTGCATGTAACAATGCAACATGTACTAAAGTGTTAATTTGATGGCAGATTTGGACTTCATAAGGACATGTTAGAGCCACGAGTCACAACCATTGTGCTGTGCAACAAGCCTATAGCCACATTGGTAAAATCTGAATTGTGAGTTGTGTTTGATCACTTGTCCAGCGATGAGTAAATTAATTATGTTTCATGACACAGGCCACACATTAAATGTTGCCCCGTGCCTTTCTAATATACATGCATATAATGACTAATTTTAAGCACTCAAACAGATTTGTGTTTTTATTACAAGTCTGTTTTATGGCTGACTAATGTTGAGCTGCATATTGAAGCATTATACGGTATAATGAAGTTGAGTTTCATATTGGAAGGTTGTTGTCAAATTATGTGTTGTGACGGCATGACAGGCTGCAGGTTATCAGACTAAATTGCAGCAACATGATGATTGTCAGAGTCAAATTCCTGCTGCCAAGCAAAATTTATGCTCATTAAATTATCTTCATGGGCATTTATAAACCCTCAAAATAAATGAGATTCATGCCTCAATGCTATGCTGGTTTCTGGTTTGTTTTCTTGGAATAAACACAACTGGCGCATTTGTTTCCCAGCAACTAAAAGAAGTGCGTATAAACAAGTATTGTTTGGAAATACAAGGTAGTGGGCAAATAATCTCCGAGGCGTTTTTCATAAGAAAGTCTATCAAATAATAGAGAGAACTGGCTTCTTGCAGAGAATGAAACCAAAGTGCAAACACATGCGATATGACTCAGGGTTGAGTTTACAGACAGTAGTGGAGTACGATTTTGTTCAGCAGTTAATAATATGATCTTTTGACCTTTGAGCAATTTTAGAAACTGAAATGCATGCATTTGCTTTTAAAGAAGTATAATTACAGGATAGTAATCTTGACACAAAACAAAAACTATTTCAAAATTATACAAACATCAACTATTTTAAAACCTAAGCCATCAGATTGCCAATAAAGTACGTGCCCGGATGTAAGGCAATAATTCAAATGTGAAAATTACAAACGTTTTTGGTTTTTTTTTTCGTTTTTTTTTTTTATAGAATCAAAATAAAATATCCTTATTTAATGAATCCTGTACAGCAGTTAAGTAACATCCAATTCTTTATGTTGGGCAACACTTTTAAGAATTGATCAAGGGTGTTCAATAGCATAAATTTAAATTGTATTGTGCAGGTGCAGAATAACAAATTGTCAAATATTTAACATGGCTGAAAACAATTTAAGGACGTTCCCGCTCCCTCCCCCAAATCATGAATAAAAAAAAAGAAGTAATTGATAGATTACTTTTTGGAAGGAGTGACAGGCCCTCTTTTAATTTTTCATAAATTCAATCCCAATTATCGTCATAGAAAGTTACTTTAGGATCAAGAATTTGAAATTAAAATAAATAGGACTATTGTCTTATATCCCGGCCAGTACTGTAGTAGCTACGGCTAGAGTGCACAATTGATCAGAGGCCTCTCGGCCTAGATTTAGGGCTGGGCTAGGATCAGGACAGGGTTGTGCTGGGAGGTACTGTGAGGAGACAGAATCAGGATAGAGACTAACCTTTCTTCCGGAGTCCTTGTTGCCACATTCCCCTTTATCGTACCACCATTTGTTTTTCAGTTTGTCTAAGACGGCTTGCTCATTGAGTTTCAACACCGCTAGGTTTACTGGGATTCTTCCAACCACAAAGAAATAACATAAATAACATATTATACCATGTTATTTTATGTTATTGATTCAGAAACATAGCAAAAAACATTCACACGTTAATACTTGAGCTGCGCTACGGTTAAAGAAAGAAGAAAGTATCACATCACGCACATGCACACCCACACACCCACACACATAAATACAGATGGCATAAACATCATTAGGAACTTTGGAATCAAAGTGATATGCATTAATACTCCATCTAGCTTGTTGTGCTTGCTCCCTAAGGCAGTAGATGTGTATTACTATATCACTTTGGGTAACCGGCACACTGCACACCCTCCTTTGTCCATCACTGATGCTGATTGTGTTTTGATCAAAGAGTTTTTGAACTGAATTTTGCTTTAAATACAACTGTTGCCGCGTGTAGTTTTTTTAAATTTATTTATTTTTATCCCGGAATGGTATCGCAGTGAGGGTCTGCCGGTTACCCCCCTCCCCATACAAGCACCACGCACCCAGAGGTGGTGGTCGGTTAACCTCAGGGGTTATCAAACCGGCTCTGACCTTGGAGTCCCCGCCCCCGCTGCCGCACTCTCCCTTGTCGTACCACCACTTGTTTTTCAATTTGTCCAAGAGGCCCTGCTCGTTCAGTTTTAACACTGCCAGGTTTACAGGGTTTCTTGAAAATAATATGAAACGATAGCCATTAGGAAACACTCTACTGTAGGCGACAGAAATAAGGAGGTAAGAATCATGTGGTGGTGGTGATTATGACAACATTGACTTATTTACTAATTGAAGCTCCTGCATGTAGCTACTGATATGAAGCAGGAGCCCTGGCTTTAAGATGCACACGTTGTTAATTGTACATCTGCAGTGGGCTGAAATGCTGGATGCCCATAAAACAATCGAGTCAGGTTTTACCAAGGAGCGGCCTCAGAGGGAGACGCAGCAGACACTATAAATGGAGATGTCTTGGATGCGGAAGTCTGTCTACAGATGGCAATTTCCTTTCAGTGACGACAGCGTGTGGATCGCTATGGTAACCGCCAGATCGATATTCAACCCCAAACCGCCTCCTAGTGTATTAAAGCTCACAACGACTCATTTATCAGCAAAGCCAAATGTACTCGGCCCTTAGAAAGACAGTCAGGTTTTTACTTGTAGAAAACAAAACTGAAGAAAATTATGGGACAGACTACAGATGATGTTTTGAACATCCATCATCATCATCCTCATTCAAATCATCTCCTTTGTGGCTGCACCCTCCCTCTGGTGAGCGAGTGTATTTCCTGTCGCTGACGAATGCAGACAAAGACACTCCTAACTCACAAATCATAGAAAAGAAGAATCAGCAATCAGACTTTGATTATCGTATGAATATCTGCCGTATTTTCCATCAAATTACTGACACGGCAGCTCTCACTGCAGCTAGATTTTTTTAGAGTTCTTCCTCTCTGATTGGATGCAGGAAAGTCTTTATTTGCAAGCCTCAGTGTACAAAACAGCTGTAGGGAATACAATCACAATAGCCTCTGAATTGGTAAAACCCGTGAATTCTTTCTCAGTCTCGCACTTAGACAGAAAGAAAGAAGTCAAAGTGCATGGACACGGATGGTCAGGAAATTCGTTTGTTTGGTCACTCTGTTCAAGACCATCTGATGTCCATTTAGGGAGGTGGGATGGGATTAACGGGCTGGCGGGCATGTTGGTGGCAGGAGATCATACATATTCAAAATGTATGACAGGACATCAAGACAATAAAAAAATGTATATCGTCAGCAAAAGCAGTCAGCGCCTTCTGCAAAAACAAGAGTTAGTTATGTCATCTGGGCAACAATGTGAGCATATTTTCATAGCTTTCCAATTGGGATGGGCATTTTATTATATTTTTGGAATGAGTCAATGTCGATTATTATTGTTATTTTTTTTCAATCTCTCTTTCTGTACACTGTTCCCACTGGTTGAGTCCGAATCAAACGCACATCTGCTGGTTGCAGCTAAGTAAAACTTGGACTTGGTTGATACAAGACACGATGAATCAACAGCAATTTATGTTAGTTGAATATGCCCATCCCTACTTTCCAATAAAATGCATGCATGTCATTATTTCCTCTTTATCTGAAAAACACAGGGTTTATTTGTGTTGTTTTTCAGATTAATAGAAAATTACGCATGCATTTCAAACTACAGTGCATTGATGTTTTTCAAAAACATATTTGCTGTCCACTGTGCTGAAAACATCAATTAAAAATCACAAATTGCTTCTGTGTGGTATCACCAATCTGTTTGTGGCACCTTGAAAGCAAAAGGATTAAACACCACATAGAGAGAGAGCTTCTGAAGGTCCTCAGCAAATTTACTCTACAATGTAGATGACTTTATGACTTTGAAAAATATTTCAACACTTGACTGGTACTATTGAATCCCATTCTAGTCTAATTTAAAAGATGCTGTGATTGAACTACTGCAAGCATTTCTTGTCAGTTTTATCTGACCTTTTGGCTGCGAATCAAGGTGGAAGCCCAAATGAATCCTTTGCAATGTTGAATGAAATTTCACCATATGGCTCCTTTCATTAAAATGAATGAGCCTTATTAGTTTGGGATTAAAGGCTTCAGATAGCACTGGCTGCAGCTCTCCCTCTCTGCAGCAGCAGAAGCATGAATGGTTGTTGATGTAATGCAAAATGGCAGCTGCTGCACTTGGACATTGATGGCAGAAGAGCAGTCAGCATACATTATCATTAGTTACATCAATTATTACACTTAATAGGCCACATATTCAATTTGGTTGACACGACACTCGCTGGTGTGAGCCCTGACTTAAGGCAGGTGGCTGCGTGAATGTTCTCTTCACTGGCCTCCTGCTTTGAGGGTCTGTTGGCTTATGATGGACACATTCACCAGTGTGAATTTTTCTCTGTGCATTAAGTGCGGTTGCATTACATGCCATAAAATTTAGAGGATAATTCATTCCCAAAGCTACCAGAACCGCTCATAAGAAAAACGTGTAATTCACTGAATAATAGGATTGCTCAACTGCATTTAATCAGGCGCTCACAAGTTTGAGTGTATTATTTCCTAAAGACACAACACTGTGTTTAAAGAAACAAACAGACCTGAACATACTTAAATTAACCAATTAATGTAACTTCACTGCTCTATAAATCAGTACATGCGTAATCATGTCATGATAAGGCAATAAAAATGAAACAAAACAAAGCATATCATGGTAGAATAAAAATACACGATTTAGCTCATGCACAAACTTAAATAAAAGCTTCCCTGAGCTTTTATTCAGCTTTGCTGCAGTGTCGGGGTTTTACCTGAGAGGGGATCCCTTAGGAGTGGCAATGCCATAACCTTTTGAGTCCAGATTCCCTCCTACTTTCATTGTGTCACAGGGCTTCCTCTGCTCTATATACTCATTCATGGTGGATTCCAGCAAGTAGGCATACTTTCCTTTGGATTTCCGAACTCTTATGACACCCTCATCTGTGGTCTTGACGAAGACAGATGGGTCGGCAGCCTTCATGTAGGACCACATCTTCTCAAACACAGCAATTTTAGATCTCTAATGGAAATGATTAAACAAGTGTTAATCTGGGGAATGATACAAAGTCATTTGGAATATTCACACGCGGCACATTGCGTTCATCAACGAGTCTTTTCTAATGAAAATCTTCTTGAGCACAGTTGCATGCAACATACTAAATGTTGTTGTAGAGTACACAACGCACACAATGGGCAATTTTGAGTCTTCAACTGACCTAACATGCATGTTTTCAGAATGAGGTGAGGAAGTTGTAGTACGCAGAGAAAACCTCATTCACCAATATACAGTAGCTACAAATTTAAATATCTTAATTTTTGCAAATGTTAAGGGAGATACCTTTTTAAAATATTTTTTCATAAATCGAGACCTTAATTCCAAGGCACATTGTGAGCATGTAGGGAACTGACAATTCACCTATTTCACATTGTGCAACGTGAAAATGAAAGCACACACACACACACGCATCTAATAAGGCTGTGGAAATCATGCCGAAAAAAAAAACAAGATAAGAAAACCACTGATGTAAGAAATGGGTATTGACAATGCTAATTAAGGTCAGTTGGCAGGTTCTTCCAACTTGAGTGAACTGCTTTGCATCATTCACCAACATTTCTTTCTAAACTGTAAACGGGTCAATTCAATTTGAGATTATTTTGACAACATTGTCACCTGTTACATAAAAGTCTTCAAAACCTGCAAAAAGATTGTGTGCAAATTCACACTTTGTAGTAAAGAAGATTTGTTTTGTTTTAAAGCTCTTACCCTGAAAAACTCTTTAGTTGAGCCAGCATCCAGTGTTCCATAGGCAATCTCTGTTTGCTTGGCCAAATCTTCAGCACTCTCTATAGGGGACACCATCCTCTCCACAGTTAGGAAAGCCGCCAAGTTGGCAGTATAGGATGAGATAATGATGAGGGTGAAGAACCACCAGACACCTCCCACAATGCGGCCGGACAGGGAGCTAAGATCAGAGAGATGACATCATAGGATGGTCAAAAGTTAGTGTTAAATAGCGGAACGGTTAAACAGGCAGCATTTGTATTTGCTTTCCAGGTACATAAAAACTTGAAATATAATAATTATAATCTCCAAATTTCAGGAAATATTGGAGCACATAGACTTGAACTAGAGTCAAGCGATATATATATTTTCCTTCATATTCTATGTAATTTTAAAAATACATGCTTTATGGGTTTTAAATCCGGATTATCAGTGTAAAACCTTTCACTTCCTCCCCCCCAGTGAACACCTCAATTGTTTTGACCATTATCTAGATGAGGTTTTCATCATCAAATTCCAATTTGTTTGGTTGCATTTGTATTTATTTCCAGACAACATGGTTTTGTAGAAAACTGAGTTCATTTTGTTGCTCCCATTATCTGATGAGCCTTTTTTTTTTTTTTATAAGGCCATGTCATCCCTGGTCTTCCTATTTCCCTTTTTCATGTGTGGTTTATATCTTTATCTTTACGTCTGCACTTTTGTTCATATGCATGACCTTCACTCCTGCCCTTTGCTGATTCCATTAACAGTTGTTTTTTCTTATAGGTTTCAACATGTTTCTGCTCATCATGACTGTGGTTTTCCTTCATCTACCCATTTGATGTCTGCTACTTATTCCACAAGGGGTTAATCACTTCTTCAAGGCATTACAAACAGTTTTCACCAGCCACGCCCAATGCCTGCAGTATGGCATTACAAACCGTTTTCCCTAACCAGGGCCAATGCCTGTGGTATGGCCCTGTTTCATTTTCCAACCTCTCTGTTTCACATTTGCTGGTTTTTCATTCATAGATTGCTCTTTGCTTTTCATGTAGCTAAAATCTTCAACCAGTATAAATTTAGTTTTCAAGGACAAAATACAACAGAAGGTTCTGAGTCAAATCCCTGCATTTCATTGCAGTACATCTTTCTATAAGCAGGCATTTTGGAACAACAATGCTTGTTGTATCTGTCAAGTGCAATGGCACAAAGCTGGCACAATGAAAATAACACATATCTGAAATAAAGGGAGGATTCATGATTGCACCTTTGTGTCAGGGCAAACTGAGTATGCACATGAAGAGATTAAGTTGGAAAAGATTGAGAAAGTAAAATGTGATGATTTCAGATGCTTTTTTTGATGAGGGCTAGATGATGAAAGCGCAGCCAGTAGAGACATAAAGTTTATGGCGAGGCTTTGAAAAATGTAAATGTGGAGAATATGGAGCCATCTGCACAGTGTGACTGATTATAGAGGAATGTCCATCTTAGTTTCCAAGACTTCAATGTGGGGGAGAAACAATCACAATTCCTGTCACTTCTTTCTAAAAAAAAAAGTCTCTCGTACTTTTGCTTCCAATTTGCATGTGATTATAAAACAAATTACTACTGTGAAAACTAACATGCAAAATGCCAAATAAGACATTTTAATAATAATGTTTAAAGCAGTGATTAATTGGGTGTGCCTTGAGGAAATGATTAATTTGAACTTAAATAGTCAAGAAATTATTGTTTAAAATATATGCAACTATACATGCTTTATATTACCAGTACTAGTAAAACTGCCATATTGGGATATGAAGGTCTTTAAAAAAAAAAAAAATCACTGTTTTTGGGGCAAAATTACGTATTAAATGTACTAAAAAATGTTGACTGAGCCTGGCATGTCAGGCTCAACACTGCTGGGGTGTCGCATCAAATAAATGTTTTGAGGCGAGGCAAACTTGAACAAACTGACAAAGGAACCAATCAGCAGAGTGGATGTCATATAAAAGAAAAAGAAATCCAGGTTGACTTTTGAAAAAAAAATGCTTGCACTTCCCTCAGCTGTTGAGGTTTAATTGCCTGTTCTGGTTTTGAACCTGATTTATTGCAGAATGATGTTAACAAATTATTGTTTCTCACGTGCCATTTTGAATGAGGATGGACTCCCGCCACCAAAGAGTGACGTTGCGCACTTCACCGAAAATACCCGACTTTGATTGGGTGGCTCGTTTTGAACTGAAGCCGAGCCGCAGTGAATGGGGTGGTTTCCAGAATCACTCATTTAGTGTGGCTTGCCAGGGTAATCGCTGCTTAGTATCGGTGACTACTCACGAATTGAGTATTGGTCTGACAAACAAAGTGGTATCGAACATCCCTTGTAGAAATGAATACCTTTCTGACAGTCCCAAACAAAATTGAATGCTTTTTAAAAAGGCCACATCCTACAACAATAATCTCATTAGATTGCGCTAAATTGTTGCTATAGGAAGACAAACTTCCACTATCATATGGTAAATATAAAGGGAGTATATCCTATGAGCCGGCGGAGTCTGCGGAACTGCTAAAATTCTGCTGATTAAAGCACGGAATATGATTAACACTTTTGGGGAATGCAAAAACAAGTGGGAGAACAGATCCAACGAGGGGTTGGCTTGCTTGAGAGACAGACAGGCAAACAGACAGTCTGAGGAAGAAATGACAGAGATTAAAAGTAAACTCCTGCTGCTGCTGGGCTCTGGAGATGCCAGTAAACAGCTGTCTAATCCTTTTGCTTCAATTGCCCTTTTTCTATCCTGTTCGTTCCGATGTTCATCCCTGCATCCACCCACAATTTCCTCTGTGCCCACCTTTCCTTATTTGCTCATGTGCCGGAGTGCTGACAGGGCTTTGTTGTGGTCCACACCTTGGCACCGACACTGAGGCATTCAAGTGTGCACACACTTGGTCCCAGTTGGAGTGTGCTTGCAAGTAAGTCACTGCGAGAGAACAACCAGGTCACTATTTCCATTCTGTGTGTGTGCGTGTCCTCCATGCTCAAAGAGAAGAGCACCTGGCACACCCAGACCTGTTTGTTCCTTTTTGTTTCATCCCAAGCCCATTCCTCGGAGCCTCTCTTGCTCTCATCAAATATTAGTGCAGCAGCGGCCTAAGAGCCTTGGTAAAATTAAGCTGTCTCATTACTGTAAGGGAACACCTCCAAGTAGGACTGTAATTTCTTAGCCTCGTAACAGCTATGATTAATCAATTATTCATTACGCCTCTTTCTTTTTTGAATTTAATTTAATGTCAAAAAGAAATGGTAATGGAGGAAGAGCTCGGGCACTGTTTATGGGAACACAGCCGTGGATGATAAAGGCTGGTATGATTAATTGATAACTCATTTGGAAGGCATTTCATATAATCAAAAGTAGTGAATTAGGAATGTTAACGGCAATTAAACATAAAGCTTCTTGCTGCATGCAAGTTAAAGTTATGAGGGGAGCATTCTGTCCTCCAGCTGCCAATAAGATTTGTGTCATACCAAAATGGTTCACCCATTATCACCTACATGGATTATGTAACTTCATCCTTTCCCCATGCCATAGAAAGTCCTCATTTGCACAATATCCAGTGAAATGCAAATGCAATAGGTGGTCGCCTTGAATTCCATCACTATGGGAATACTTTCTTCAACAACAAAATCCCTGTAGATACAATGTATGTATGTCAAAGAGGTTCCAGGAGCGGTGTAACAAAAGATGCATTTGAGACCAAAACTCGAACCATCAGTCACTGTAGGCCAGACGATCAACCAGAATGTCTACAAATAGATCCTGTGACGTTTGCTGCATTTAGTGTGTGAGAAGAGGCAAGAGTTGTGGCAGGACAACTCATGGCTGCTTCACCATGACAACCCACTTGCGCAGTAACCTGAGTATGTGACAGTTTCTCATAGAGTCAAACATCACCATGGTGGAGCAACCTCCCAACTCATCCGACCCCATTCTGTGTTTTGTTTTCTTTCGCAGGCTGAAGGAGGTCAAGGGACCCATTTTGAAGAAGACATCAAGATGACAGTGATGTTGGAGCTACGCAGGATCCCAGACAAAAAAAAATCTTTCCTGATGTGCATGAAGGTGTGGTAGAGAAGGCTGGGGAAATGCGTTAGACTACAAGGGGATAACTTTTAAAGAAAGGTAATTGGATTCATTAATAATTAGCAATTGTAGTTTGGATTTTCAGACATACTTTGGATACGTGTGTTCAGTGTTCGTGTTCCACTGCTGCAAAAAGAGATTCCGCAATTGCCCCGGCCAGCCTTTTACATCAGATATATGGTAATAAGCAGTGACTAATAACTTTGTAAGAGCATAGAAATCAGCCATATTACAGACAGATTTGGAAGTAAAGAGTTTTAAATTAGAACGGAACAATATTAAGTCATAGTGTGACTTAAACGCAATTGTGTTCCTTTGCTGTGGTCCAAAATATCATCAGACTCTGAAATGGCACGGCGTAGTGGTTTGTGCCACACAATGCTTTTAGTGCTTAATGAAGTGACGTTAAAGTTGCACTTAATGAAGTTTTTCTCTCTTTTTGTTTCTCTGAGGAATATAAGACCATGAAACAAGCTGTTGTAGTAGAGGCAAAGTACACAAATTATATTAGATTAAATTATTATAGTTAAGAGACCAGGCTATTTTGCTTGGCTGCTCGCATTTTTAGAATTATTGTATCCCAACTGAAGCAGAGCTTTTATTTTCAAGACCACACTAATCAACAAACTTGAGCTGGTACGAGAAATAATGATTTCATAAATATCCCCTCATCTTACCATCCTAAGGTCAATATTAGCATGCTACTGCTTAGAAAAACAGAGTATGAAAATATTGCTGCCAGCATGCTGCAGCTGCACCGAAAGATGGTAATAGCATTTGTTTTCTTCCGTTGTATGCATGAAACATGACAGATATGGGCTGTGCATGTATGCTATACAACTTTTGTCATCATGGCTGCTGTCTTTGGCTACCAGTGAGAGAGCCAAAACAACCAAATATCAAAATCATAAAAACATTATGTAATTCACTCACTATATGAAATAATCAAGAAATTAGATATGTAGCTGTACCATTGTGTTTTCATACACCGGGAGAAAAGCCCGTACTGCTCTTCGAAGAACATCTTACTGTTGCCATGGTAGCCCACACTGCACTCTAAACAGCACAGCTGAGCTGAGAGAGTCTTTAGTGATCTAATTTTTCTGCCTCGCTCTCTGCAAGTCCAATAAGAGCAACCGTTCCCGTATGTGCGACGGAATTGCCATTATGGTGGGAAAACTCCCATTAGGTCCTCTTCTTAAATCAGTGGCTAACAGATGCATGATTGACTGATAAGCCATTAACATGCCACCACAGTTGATTGCAGCAAAGCCCAGTGCTGCCTTAAACAAGAATGTGACTGTGTTTTAAATGCAGATTAGATATAGTATCCGTCTCAAAAGGGACACCATCTTTGTGAAATCCCGTTGGGGTTTGTATATCTGGTTTATCTGCTGGACTGATTTCTGAGCGAGCGTGCATGTATGATCACAAGTTGTGTGCATGAGTTTTTTTTTTTTTTTCTTTTCTCCAGATAAATAAAACACAAATGACGCTGAGAACCAAAATGAACTCTTTGTATGAATAAATCATTCCACCCCAGACGCTGTGACAGCAACTCATAAATGCCACTATTATGCAACTCGGTGAAATGTAACTCGATCTCAAATGTTAATTATAATGATACTAAAAACGATAACAGTTTTGCATACTGAGATAATCAATTCACTTGAATGAAAATATTGTTTGTGCTTCTCTACTTACTGCCAGGCAGTAACCATAACTCATAGTGTTGTCTCATATAACTGTAACATTTTGGTGTGTTAGTAACTTGAAATAAATCAGCAGCAGGTGAAATATGAAAAAACAATATTGAATATTGTAAGCAATCTCAATTTGGTTACTAATACATAAAGCAAGAGAGTTAGAGAGAAGGAAGAGAGTTAAAAGCTACCCGTTAATGGTGAAACATTCAACACTTATTTTTTATTAAAACTGTGATTGTTTCTTCATATATGAAGAGGAAAAAAAGTCATGAAAGAGATGGCCATGATAAAACATGATTATAAGTTGTGTATATGCAGTTAAATGAGGCAAAAGTGCATTACAATAGATTCTGTAATTGTGCAATCAACCATTCAAAAGTTCTATTTTGTTTTTATATTGTCAATGGATGAAACACACCTATTTTTTATGGCATAATAAACCTTTAAAAAAGCATGTGCTATGTATAAAATCTGCCCATCAAGCAGTCTAGTTAAATAACAAGTAGAGCTTTACCTGAATAAAACACTGTAAAACCTAGTGATGGGAAAGTGAAGCTTTAAGATGATTCGTGAACCAGTTGTTGTATTCAATGAGCCCTCTAGATGGCACTTGGTTCACCCAAGGGGTGAAAGCACACTGACTTGCTATTTCTTAAACCCTTTTCTTTCAACTAACAGTGCTATCGAGAGGAGTGAAAAAATACAACTGGTTTGTGAAGCAAATGTTAAGCTTCATTTCCCCATCATTAGAAACCCTCTGTTCATTTAAAATATCTAACAAATAAGTTGTTTGACACACACACACACGCACACACACACGCACACACACACGCACACACACACAAGCACGCACGCACGCACGCACGCACGCACGCACGCACGCACGCACGCACGCACGCACGCACACATATTTTTCATAGCAATGATTAATGCCCAACAAACAAACAAACAAACAAACAAACAAACAAACAAACAAACAAACAAACAAACAAACAAACAAACAAACAAACAAACAAACAAACAAACAAACAAACAAACAAACAAACAAACAATATCACTGAGTAGCACAGCCCAACTGAGCACACATTTCACCCACATAAAAGGTTGGTTTTTTTTTTAGCTTGCTGTAGCCCAGGTGTTGACAATTCAAGCCCCTGATAGAAGTGTGATGGTGTGGAGCAGCAACTCTATCACTGGAAAAACAAGGCTTGTAATAATTAAAGGCAATATGAATCTTCTTCTTTTTAAAGTCCACTTTCCAGACTCCGCTGGGTAGGACTGGATTCTCAATATGGCTTTCTTCCACTGGAGGTGGTCCATGGCCAGTGGGTGAAATGCCATACTGAGAATATTTTTGGAGCAAATGTTTTTACAGTCGGATGCCCTTCCTGACACCAAAAGGCAATATGAATACAGAGTGATAAGGAAATCAAAATCTTGGCACAATTGGACATCTGGGACAGTGCCTCTGGGTTGGCATACCGTGGCGGTGGGCCCACTTTTTAAGAAGGGGGAGCGGAGGGTGTGTTCCAACTCCTCAGCCTCTCTGATAAGGTCTATTCAAGGGTGCTGGAGATGAATGTCCATTTGGAGGTATAATTTCAGATTCAGGAGGAGCAATGTAGTTTTCGTCGCAGCCGTGGAACAGTAGACCAGCTCTACAGCCTCGGCAGGGTCCCCGAGGGTGAATGGGAGTTCGCCCAACCAGTCTACATTTCTTCTGTGGAAGGCGTTTGACCGTGTGCCTTGGGGAGTTCTGGGGGCTTTCGGGAGTACGTGGTACCAAACATTTTGATAAGAGAAGTTTGAGCCTTACACAAGTGATGTCAGAATTTGGTCTGCATTTTCTGCAGTAATTCAGATTTATTTCAGGAGACGGTTGGACGATGCCAATGCTGGCCTTTGTCACCAGTCATGTTCATAACCTTTATGGACATATCTTGTGATCTCCAACTCTCACAGAAGCGGTTTGTCGCCGAGTGTAAAGAGGTTGGGGAGAAATTCAGCACCTCCAAATCTGAGACAGGTTCAGGGTTGATGGTAGTAGTTTAGAAAATGTGACTGCGGGTTTGACCAGCAGTATGCAGTTTGCCTTAAGATGGCACCAGTGATCATGCATTTTATGTTGCATACATCACATACAATGTATGTTAACTGTATATTACAACATCTACGTATGTGTTAACGTGTGAATGTCTTTAATGGGACCAAGGTCACATAAACACACAGGCCAAAAGGGGCACAGTAAGTAATCGTCTGTGTGGAGGCGGGCTTTTCAATTCAGCTGAGCCTCACTTTGTTGACATAGCAAAATACATATCCACACATAACAATAATAAAATCATTCTCTTTGCAAACAGAGGTGAACAGGTTTAACAAGAAAGTGATTCAGCCATGAGGGGCAGATGGAAAGTCTACTTGAGTCTTTAAAAAAAAGGCACAACTGGTGGAAGAACTGAAAAATAGATGGCTGGAGAGACAGACAGAAAAATGGACATGGATGGATGGATGGATGGATGGATGGATGGATGGATGGATGGATGGATGGATGGATGGATGGATGGATGGATGGATGGATGGATGGATGGATGGATGATAGATGGATGAGGGATGGATGGAGGGATGGATGATCGGTGGAGGTGTGTGTTTGTGAAGGGCATTCAGCAATCTGCAGAGATAAACAGAAGGAGGACCCAACAGCGTGGACTGCGGCCTATGGGAAGCCTGAGTGACAGTGCTGACATTTAGAAAGAGCACAGTAGACTGAGAATAAATAGCAGGAGCAGCAGAGTGTCTAATGAACAAACATGCACACAAACCACACACATTTGTGTACCACGTTAGTGTTTGACTAAGTAACACAGAATGCCTACAAGCATGTGTAAATACACTCATCATACAGTATAACAACACACACACATATGTACACAAACAAGTGCAGTCAAGGGAATTAAGGAACGCGATCTCCAAGTAATCTAAAACAGAGACGATGTCCAATACTGATTATTGGCCTTCAGTCTCTGATTAAATGTAACAATGGACCGCTTTCTCTGAGCTTAATGTACCTAAAGAACATTCTGTCCTTGCCTATTAGAGCTAAAGGATCAGTGATTTGTGAGCACCTACACGCACATAGTAACTACATCCGACATTAAATGTGTTAATTTTTTAGGCTGTGCGAGATGCAACACACAATGAAAATTGTAGGGACAGAAAGAACTGACTCAGATTTTATAAATTTTAAAGGTATTCCCTCTTTTGCTATTGTCCTTTTGTATATTTCTGAGGGAAATATTAGTGTTCATACACTGCACCTACTTCAATTGCCCGTTCTGGAAATAAATAAATAAATAGATAAATAAATAAATAGATAAATAAATAAATAGATAAATAAATAAATAAATAAATGAATAAATGAAAGCCGAGTCGAACTTCTTTGGGATTTATTGGAGACAATTTAATGTTAGCAGGTGTGTGTTGACTAATCTAATATGAGTTTGAAAATGAATGGCTAATTCTTCACACAGCCTCATGGCAGTATTGAGTGGGCAGGCTTGTGCAACCGGATTATTTGAGTTGTTTATTTTTACTGCCCCTCTTCACCTGATCCACACACAAAAATCAATTGAGTTGTACAGGTTATAAGTCACATAAAAGGTGGAAAAGGCTTTGAAATGATTTATATTGGTCTTATTCTCATAACACAAACCCTGGCATTTGGCCTGGGGTATTCAAACTTTTTATATCCTCTGTAGATTTTGTCACTTTGAAGCATAAGGTCATTTAAACTGCAACTGGGAAGTGAGCTCCTTTCTTGCTTGTCTACTTTACTGAGATCAGTGTAGAGATAAACCTAGATATATCAATATTATTATTATCATAATATTATATAATATATATACACACCGCATTTTCCTGACTATCGCAGATTTTTTCATAGTGCGACTTACACTCAGGAGCGACTTATATATGAAATTATTAACACATTAGTTGATCATTAACATATTACTTACTTACTAGTATATCACTTCACATGTTATTTTCACACTAAGCCGCATAAGGGCACTCTAGGACTGTGGAATAATTGGAACTGCAACTGACGTGTCTGACGTCAGCGCAGCATCTACTTCCAGAGTTAGCTGAGTTGTTTGTAAGTGACAGTGGACAAAGATTTTGATGGATTTAATGATTTGGGGTGACACCGATGGTTCAAAAAACTTACTATTTATGTTATAGTTATTTTATTTATTGTTTATATATAGTTATATAGACCTGTGAAATAATTGGAACTGCAACTGACGACGAGTCTGACGTCAGCGCTGCATTTACTTCCGGAGTCAGCGGAGTTGTTTATAAGTGACACAGAGGACGAAGATTTCGATGGGTTTAATGATTTGGACTGACACAGATGGTTCGATAAACTTATTTATGTTATGGTTATTTGCATAACTCTTAATATGTTACACCTCATTTCCTCTTTTTTGTGTTTATGTAACGTTAGCATACTGTACCGTTCAACCTGTTGCCTATTAAGGTCTGTTCTTGGTGTTGGATTTATGGCTGGTGTGACTTATACTCCTGAAAATACGGTAATATTATTATAATATTAGACAACAATGGGTTTGAACCCAAGCTACCACAACCAAAAGACTTTCTCAACCCCCCCCCAAAGAAAATAGTCCTAAATAAGGGAAAAATCCATGAAATCTTAGCCTCACTGTAGTGAAGAGCTGACAAGTAACAATGAAGACAAAAGCTTGCAACATTTGAATAGATGTTACTGAGAATACTCCTGTGAAAATAAACCAACACTTCCCTATTATGTACTTGTGCGCGCTGTTGAGGAAGGGCTTTGAGGAATGAATATTCGAGTTTGTATAAATACAAACAACACCAAAACAATAAGATTTTAAATCTTGCAAGAGGGCTCATCATGCTTTAAGGGGCTCCATTTACACTCACCCCTGTGTGTGAATGAGAGCCACGCTAACTAAAGTAACTGGGTCACCCAAATGTTTAAGGGGAGGGCAATTCCCTCAGGCCAATACTAAGCGAGGTGAAACATTCACTGTGTTGATATTCTACCACACATGGCAGTATGTGGCTACCCTGCTATATTGGACACGACTGCACCTGCTCAATACCGGTGTGTTTGAATGACTGTCATACTCGTTGCTAAACAATGCTTCATCAATGACACATACTTTCCAAAAGCGTAAGCGTAAGGTCAGAAACAATCAGAAACATGTTTGTGTGCATGTAATCAGAAATGAAAGGGACTGAAAGAGGATGGCAAAATTGTACCTGCAAGATACTTGGCAGTGAAATCTGATGCATTCACTGGCAGCACCGAGAGAATAAAACACCGAGCACGAAGAACAAGGTATCGCCAGACAATATATATATATATATTTTTTTTTTTATCAATTAAGCTCTCATATCAAATACATAGCTAGTCTGGGATTTGCATTTATAAGTCATATGTTACCTGAAGTCATGTATGTGCTGTAAGGTTTTAAAAACAATTGCTAAACTGCAAGTCAATCAGTTTTTCCCATCTCATCAAAACCTTGGAGCACAATTGGCATGACCTTCATCGTAGATGGATTAGACATACATATATCCAATTTTGTATTTATGAATAATGCACATCCGTGTTAATGTTTAAAGAGACAAGAAGCTCCTGCCCTATCCTCAATCTGCTAGGTCAGACTCACACGAACAGTGATAATACCAGCATAATCCTCTCCGGAAAGCTCAGAATGTCGACCTAAGAGTCTTTAATTTCAGACACTTAATGAGATTTTTAATTGGTGACCTTTGGAGAACGCTTTCTTGCCACTATGTATGAGAGCACTAATGGGAGCAGACAGAACATTCAATACTCCCATCAGGATCTGTCACTATTGTCTTTCAAAGAGTTTGAGTAAATCAAGAGTGCAAATAACCAATTGATCAGTTTGAGTGACATGCAGTGATCTAAATGAAACAGAGGTCTTACCGTGGTGAGATATCGCAGCCTTGCTGCATGAAAGCCCCCAGTGAGAACCAAAGGGAGTTGAAGATGCCAAACTCATTGGTCTGCTCCGGACTTTGCTGGTTGGAGTTTGCTTGGGTTGTTGTTTGGCCCTGCTGCAAACCGTTGGAGCCCGCCGCCTGAGTAGGGCTCTGTGGCTCTCCTCCTTCCTCGTAGTCATCTGCGTGCCACTCGTAGGGGCTGAAGCGACTGACAAGGAACAGCACCACACTAACGCCAATGTAAGCAAACACTATGCACATCCAGATCTCGTAAGCCAAGGGGTCCAGAAACGAGAACACTCCGGGTTTGGATTTGGTGGGTTTCTTGATCATGATAGAGATGCCCAGAGACATGAAGGGCTTGGAGAAGTCGATGACTTCCTCTCGGACTAGGGTGATGGTCAAAGGAGCCACAGCCACGTCTGCTTTCTGAGGGAGAGAAAATTCACAATGCACATTTATTTTCAAGGATTACAACATTGGTTAAATGACATTGTATTTTCAATACATGACCCCTAATATTGAGTTATGCAACCCACACCAACCATCTTTCATTCCACGAAAACATGACTGCTGTGTATCTAATCAAAGTAATAAAAATGGAAAAAAAAACAACAGCAAAACGGACACAGTATGTAAAATCAGTTAAGCTCCTCCTTTCAACACTCGGAGCCCATACCCTTATTACCAGATAAGACTTAGAAACAGATAAAACCTCATGCGAAGCAATACACTCACCCCATACACAAGTTCTCCAACCATGCCGTTCCACATTTTGGTCTCAGGGTCTCTGGCGCCATACTTGCCATCCGAAACAATCTTCAGTTTGTACTGGTAGCCAACATGTTTGGCTATCTCTGCAGCCAGCTCGACAATGTAGCCCTCATACTTATCATTCCCAACAAGCTGCTCATGTTTTTTCTTAAGCATCACATATGGCGATTCCTAAAAATACACAGCATAAAAAGCAATGAAATGACGGAATGACTGAAATGTGTATGAAATAATTAAAACTTGCTGAAACAAAAAAGTCTTTGGCTATATGACTATATTGAACAAGCTGTAGATTAGCGCAGTATAGCGTGACATTCTTTTAGAGTTGATTTAAGCAGAGACAGCATTATGCTTCATATTAAAGCTGTGAGGACTCTTTGCAGCACAGTAATCCTTATGAAAGGAACATTATTGACATGAAAATGTATTTGTTGCTCTGCAAGAATTGGAAGCAACATTAATTAAATGACATTACATCATGTTTATTAGACTGCATCCTTTGAAGGTACGGTGTGTAATTAAGACGCAAACAATTAGTACAACAAAGTGACACATGAACCAGAGGGGTCAGTGAGGTAGCAGAGGAAGACAATATCAATGATTAGACTTGGTCTTGGAAAAAAGGATGTGTGCGTGCGTGTGTGTGTGTGTGTGTGTGTGTGTGTGTGTGTGTGTGTGTGTGTGTCTGTGTGTCTGTCTGTCTGTTTTTGTGCACCTGGGGGCCTCCTTTTCCCTTTCTGCAAAAGTGCATTTCACATAAATTTCCAGGTCTGAGAAAAATTGTACATTAACCCTGGAATGACCACAACTGGATGTATTTTATTGTGCTAAGGTGAGGAAATGCTGTTGCCATATTATGCATAAAGAAGGAAGCAGGATGATGATTTTCTTCCCTTGTATGTTGTCCAAGTTCTGTTCTTTATGGCTGAGGTCACCATTGTTAGACCCCTGTTTAAATATCAACACCCAAAGAAGAAAAAAAAAAAAGCAGGGCATAGTGTAGCACTTGAAATGATGGACATAGCACGCTTGAGAATACCCATGTACAAACATATACATACAGTGTTGCCAACTTAGCAATTATATTTAGTGAGTTTTCGAAATCCTCAAGAGGTTCTTATTTTTAATCATCAAGCAACTCATCTAAACTTTGGTTCCTAACCAGCAGTCATCAGTGATTTTTTTATTAAAGACCTGTTTTTGAATAAGATGAATTGCAAAAAAAAAAAAAAAAGAAAATTCTACAGTGCATTTTCAGAGTGGAAGCAAACTCAAAGATGCTGAATGCTTTTGTTGCATTAAAGCCAATCTGTTTCCTCCTTCAGATCTCCTGCTCACAGGCTGTTTGCACTTGCAACTAGTTGCATTGTAGTCAGGTACAAAAGTTGCAAATGCATTGTGGTGGAAGCACACTGCCTCAAGCAACACCTCAGCCAGCAAAAAAGTTAGAAGGTGTAAAAGCTCTGCACTGCAACCCCCCTCAGTTTAATATATTTTAACACCTAATGTCCTCTTTGGCTTTGAGGCAAATATCCCATTTATCTTCTCAAAAAAGGGGACACTGGTAGAATATATTGTCAGAGAGTTTGTTTGGCTCTTGACTGATTGCAACATTCATGCTTAAAGGGGAAGTCAACCCCCAAAATTTTCTTTGTAATAATATGTTCTGTGCAGCCTAACTAGTTTAAATAAAATGTTCTGATGTTTGTGGAATATAAATAAAACAGGGAAAATCCACCTGTTTTTATCAATTTCAGGAGGCAGCTGTTTTGCCACTTTCTGTCGAACGAAAATAAAATCACTTGCCAAATCTCAGGTCGCGACAAATCACGTCTCCCCAGTTTTCTGAAACGGAGCCACAATTTGTTGTGACCTGGCAACTGTGGTGTGGTTTTCTGGCTGGATCCATTCCAAGACTTGTAATAATACATGCACCGATGCCCAGGGATAAAAAAAAAAAAATCCATACTTGAAATGTACCATATATCGAGCCAGTATACAGAGAAATGGAAATGAGCTGTTGACAACAAATTTATTCTCTGATATCAAATTTTCCACACAAGACAGAACCAGAGAACATACTGCCAAGCTAAAGTTACATCTCCAAGGTTGTGTGTGTGTGTGTCTATTTAAACCAGGTGATCTCAGAAATGGTCTTAAATTTCAAGGGGATGTCAGAGATAACCTTGCTGCTTTACTCACAAATCTAAACTAGTATAAAAACACATCTGCAGCTTTATCTCTTCCAGACAAGGTCACTGAAAACTGCCAACTTGAATTCAACTCGAGGATCATAATCTAAAATTTGAGCACGCTTGTCAAAAGTTTTACTCTAGAAAGTTTGTACAGGCGCTATTAGGTACTGTTGGACCCACCATTCCTTCTAGAATCTAGAGTTATTGATATTAGAACTTGCTTGAATCTTTGCGGGATTTTTTGACAGCAGGTGGTTTAAGAGTCCAGTATTTCCATTCACCAGTTTTTCCAACACATGTTTTCACAGGCGCAGCAGTTGATTCTTTCAGAATCTTGCTGTATTATTCACACGACTACATGTCTGCTCTGTATCATCTTGGTCGTAAGAATATGCTTTTTCGGGGAGGGCGGGTAAATGCTGGTTCTATTTTCTACAAACTCACCAAGATAGTTGTGACAATGTAAGTTCGGTTCTGAAGGCCATAGGTGTCATTGCTGCCTCTCATGAAGCTTGCGGTAGTCACATATTTCTCATCTTCATTCCAGTAGCCAACCTGTAAAAGGAATGAATTATTTTCTTAACTTTTTAAAAACCAGGTCCTATATTAATCCTGAGGATTTTACACTTGAAGAACTAATTGCAGATCCAATACAAACAAGCATATTAGAGCCGCCGACATTACGCTCACCTTTTTGGGTCCTGATGGAGCCAGTTCCATTACACTAACAGTGTAGTTGGTTCTGCGACCTTTCTCATTGAATTGAATGTGACCAGTCAGTCCATCGATACGGACCTAAATTTGAGCGTCAGCAATTGACAAAGTAAGAAACTGTACCATATATACTGGAGACAGAAGCACAATTTTTCTCCATGTCACAAAAACAAGTGTCTGTATGGCAGATGTCCCGGACGGCAATGTCTGCCTCCCTACGGAGGGGAATGACAGACGGGGCGTGTGTCCACGTACAGTCCAGTGTTTGTCTTGGCGGAATGATGGAGTTAATTGAGCGAACACAGCTTCATTCCACAGACTATCCGAAGGCAGATGGCGAGATTGACACTGAGTGGGCCTCTGCACAGCCGTTCTGCAGACGGAGCCTCGGGCTGCCGGCATACATGCATGCTATTACCTGATATGTTCTACGTGGTTTCAAGTCTATTATGAGTTTCAGAGAAAATAAATTAAAAAAAAATTAAATGACATTTCTAGTCTGTTGTTTATTTCAGGAATTTTCTCCATTTCTTGATAAGAGCACATGCTTGTGTGTGTCTGTATGAGTAAGAAGCAAGCAAGAGCAAGTACACTGTTTCCTTTTTCATTGCCAAATATTACATTTCTAAACTCAATTGCTGATGTCTTTTTCCATGATGATCACAGCTGAGTGTTATTGCCTGCAGACATTGTTTACCAGCCTTGATGTCACTTTTGATACTGGGGACTTTCCTACGACTTCATGTGAACTTTAGATGACAGAATGAGCCCTAATTTGCTCAGCCAGCCTCAACTCAGGAGCTGTTAGCCCATGTGCCACTCAGGGATGGCTGTATGACTCTCGAGGTTCGTGTGTTTGAATGCAAGGCTTGTCTGTGTGTGCGCAGACCTGCTGCAAGGCTCTTTGGATGTCTATGCCTTGACCCCATGGAGCTGGTGGGTTGGCAAGGCATTCTCCAGCGTTGCCCCTGCGCGAGATGTCTATCCTTTGTCTCCTTAAATTCTGGAATGCTGTTGACATGACTTTTACGCCATCATATGTTAACGCTCCAGTGTACTGGAAGATAATTAGAAAAAAGGAAGACAATTTTGGAGACTGTGATGTGAGAATATCAAATAGCTTTGGAGAGTGACACACCTAACTAGATGGTCAATATCACATCCATTCTTCCATTTGCATCCACAGTTAATTGCTTCACACTCATTCATTATTTTTGCTGGCTAAATCCATCGTCAGATAATTTTATTGCACAACTGAAGCATTTTGAATTTAAAATTATCATGCAAAATTTACTCTCACACAATTTTACACTTTCATGACCTCTCATTGACTGCCACAAACAGTAGTGAATCTAACAACTCTTCTGATTTAAGGAAAATTATTATAGATGATTATAGCAAAGGTAAACATTGCAGTTACTTTGAGTCCAGTCTTGGGCATTTTGGAATCCTTGTTGTCAAATTCTATCCATTGCTGGACCACCCTACTAACACTGGGCTCTGAGTTGTTGACCAGCTGGAAGCCGGTAATGTTTGCTCCACCCTTCCGGAGGTCTGTCAGGTCAATGTCCAGGAAACCCTGTGAGGGGAGGCGGACAAGCAGGCAGAGTGAGAGCCACAGGCAGAGACGCTCACCGGCCACAATATTAGATGCGGCTACACAATCGAATGTCGCAAGAGCTGTACTAACAATTTTGACAACACAAAACTAAAGAACAAACTATCTCAGTTCATACCATTTTAGTTTTGTTTTCTCCTGCATCAACCTTGTTTTGCTAAACTAATATCGATAAACTAAAGAGGTGAGAAAAGATGTTTCAAAAGAGTAAGTTGTTTGTCTGATAAAGCTAAAACAGAAAACTAGAAGAAGGAGATGAATATTGCAATACCTCATTCCGTCATAGCAATCATTAAATATTAATGGCATCCTGAAAATGAATTGCACCTCTTTTGCACTTGAAACGCAAGCTCGTGTAAGAGACTCGCTGTCTCTCCTCTGGGACAAAAGTAGTGAGAAACAAAAATAGAAATCCAAGTCCTCAAGTGGAGTTTACAGAGTGAGCAACTTTTGAAAATGATCGAAGCTTACAGGCCACAATGCACAAAAAGCAGGCAATGTCTGTTAGGGTTGAGAGATTGTGAGGACCACTCTAACAATGTCCTCTTCAGTCAGAGCATCATGGACTTGGCTGTGATGATAGATGCAACGTCTACTTCCTCCCTATCATGTGAAGAAGGCTATTTTTATAAAAGGGACAAAGGCAAGTCAGTAAGAACCAGAGAGTTGTGATTGAGAGGGAAGTCCAAGGGAGAAGAGTTTTGACTGATGAGATGAGACGGTGCCACTCTGATTGATAGAAAATCTTTCCCTCTGATCTTTTTGGTTGAATCTCACGTCAAGGTTTCTTTGGGCTCTTTCTGTCACAAGGCCATATGCCAAATGGAACTACCGTATTTTCCGGACTATAAATCACAGTTTTTTTCATCGTTTGGCCAGGGGTGCGACTTATCCTCGAGAGCCACTTATGTGTGAAATTATTAACACATTATTATAAAATTTCACGTTATTCTCACACTAAACTGCAAGAGGCCTGTGTTGGCAACTGACGATGTGTCTGACGTAAGCAACGTAGAAGAGGAAGTGCCACATCTTCTATCTCTGGAGTTAGCGGAGTTGTTTAAAAGTTACACAGAGGATGAAGATTTCATTGGATTTAGTGATTTGGAGTGACACGGATGGTTTGGTAAACTTGTTAGCATGTTATTTGTGCTATAGTTATCTGAATAACTCTTAATATGTTATGTTAATATACAAGGCACGTTTTCAGTTCATTGTTTATGTCGCGTAACGTTAGCATAATTTACAATTGTTCAGCCTGTTGTTGTCTCTATTCTATTTTTATTTTAAATTGCCTTTCAAGATGACGTGTCTCTTCTTGGTGTTGGATTTTATCAAAGAACTTTCCCCCAAAAATGTGACCTTTCCTCCAGTGTGACTTATGTCTTTTTCCACTTTATCATGCATTTCATGGCTGGTGCGACTTGTACTCCGGAGAGATTTATAATCCAGAAACTACTTTCTAGTCCAGACAATAAATGAATGATTGATCATTATTTTAAATCCAGGAGACCTGGATGACTGAGTAGCTTTATGTGGTACTGTTTTAATGATTATTTGGGGTCTAGTGAAGGTTGGCATGGCAACAACTGCAACATGAAAGCCAGTTCATGCTTCAGTGGAAGCAAATGTCACCACCTGCTCCCTTAAGTATGAGCATTCTGCCAGGTGTCCTTCTTCTTCCTGCACTTTAACAGCAAATTCTGGAGAAAAAATAGTCAACTGAAGAACGAGTCTGCCTTAGTCACAAGGCTAGAGTGGTTCATATTTGAAACAACAGCGATAAAAAAAAAAAAAAAAAAGGCTGAATATAAACATTGGTCACTGGACCGGTCAAAAGTATGTGTAGATGCCATTTATTATTTAATAGCGAGAGTGAGCAGTGATTTAAGTGCCTTTAATGAATGTTCGTATACTTTTCTGTGGTCTGGATAATAATTGTTTTGGGTAATTGCCAATTTAGTGTGTGTTCATGCTGATATGCAAGACAGGCATGTGATAATGCGGGGTAGCTATGAGTCAGAGGTTTTTCTGTGCAAATGTGACCAGAAAAAGAAACCAAGCCATTTCATTGACGTTTGCTGCTGCATCTTGCTCATTAGCTAACATTTTATTTCACATGTTAGATTCTATAGTGAATCTGTATCTGTCACATTTGTGACCCAAATTTGACTTGAAAAACAAATCACACCTGGCATCAATACAAAGTCTATTGTTTCCCTGGTGCGGGGCCAACCTCTTTGGTCGATTGTAAAATAAAACCTTACCGTGACAAAGTTGCTAATAAACCAGGAAATATATTGAGGTGCTCTAAATAATTTGCTTCCGTATTTGTCATGTAGACGATATGTTCAACTTATATTTAAGAGCTTGCACAAATACTCGTGAAACCCAATTCACCAACTTTGGTGCTCAAGTAGTCTCTTTAGCACCGGTCAAGTACACTTGGTCCAGTCGGACCATCTCAGTCTTGCCAATGCGAGAAAATGGAAAGAAAAGTAGCACAAATATTTTAATGGCCTGTGTTTGAAAATGACTGTTATTCATGCATTCAAGGCAGACAGGCAAGATTGAGCCATTCTAATAACTGCAGTGGTGAGAAAATGTTTCAGCTGCAGCCTATTAATGCTGTTATTACTACAATGTCAATTATTCTCTTCCGTGTCACTGAGTGAATGTGAAGAATGCTGTAGGGTGATTTGCAGAGAATTAGCATGTCAAAAATGGCAGTAGTCAAATTGAGCTAATAGATCTAATATTACACTACATTGACTGCCTAACCTTTGTCATCGTGCTCACACTGTGTCAATATGGCTAAATTGTTTGCAATGTCCATCTGACTCATAACAGTGACAGATCTGAAAAGACATTTAAAGGCGGAGCTCCATTTGCTTTGCTTTTAGTGTCTGTGAAGGACAACTGCTGTCTGATTGGTCAGTAGGTTATATAAATGATTTCCTTCAAATATATTTATGTCTTTCCATTAAAAGACATTTTGATACATATCTTGATACATATGTGGAACAATGAAAAGACATTTAAAGGCAGAGCTCCATTTGCTTTGCTTTTAGTGTCAAAGGCTGTGAAGGACAACTGCAGTCTGATTGGTCAGTAGGTTATATAAATGATTTCCTTCAAATATATGTATGTCTTTCCAATAAAAGATATTTTGATAAATATCTTGATACATATGTGGAACAATTCAACTTAGCTCGACTGGATGCACTCACATATTTTATATCACAACTGATTTTCCAACTAAATTGGTTCTTTGTAGCATAGCTGAGAACCTTTATTTCAGAATTTTATTTAAGTGCTAGTTGGATGTCACCGTGCCCTCCAGTGGAGAGAATTTACAACAGCAGTTACTTTAATTGAAAAATAGCAGTGATTGTGTTTTCAGATCGGACGCCCCGGACGAGCTGGTTCTAGTCCATGAGCTGTACCGACATCACTTCTCCAGAAGATTCATTGTGAAAAACAGAGGAAGATGAATGCTTACCAGGTTTGCCAAGATGTAGTGGTAACTCTTTGCATTCTTGCCTTGCTCAACAATCTGCAGGAAAGAAAAATAAGAATAAAGGATGAAATGACCCAGACACAACAATGTGCTGTGCAAGCGTAGATGTGAGAGTGAGCCACCGTCAAAGTAGCATTCTATACCTAGTTGAGTGTTCATGACAGGCAAGCAAGAAAGTGGGTCCATACAAATTAGAGCAATGGCACAAAATGAGAAAATAGGTCAACCTTCAACGTTGGACAGACTGGATTTACATTTATTATTTATTTTCCAGAACGACCTTAGTATGATTATTATCAGGGATAATTAACATGAGCTTATTAGTCTTTGACACTGTCCTCTCACATACTGTAGCTTACAATACATTGAAGGATAAAAGGGATTAGTGTATGCATTTTTTAACGATCATTTTACAACTACCACATTTTTTATAAATATATAAAAGGGGACAACTTTTTATGGATATATAAACTTATGCATGTAGTTTTGGTATGAAAATAAAAAAACAATGTCAAGCTTTCTTTTTTGCAAAAGTATGTATGTAAGTGCCACACTGTCACGTGACAGAGGGGCTACTTTACAAAATAACCATGACCCCATATGAAGTTTCTCAGCATAGAATATTCAATCAATTATTTTGCTAAATCATGAAACAGTGAAATGTGTGTAATTGTTTTGTGAAGTCTTACCATTTTACTATCTATTTTACTATCTAGTTTTATTTTACTATCACTGAGAGCTCTCGTTTGATATTCGATGTGTAAATTCATAGCAAAATCAGTGGAACATCATGATGATCAAACAAACAAGACAAAAAACGTGTAGCATTCATTTTTCATCGCCATGGCAGCACACAGCATAATGACACTCGCCTTTACTGCTGACCGGTCAGCCCCACCCCAAGGGTCAGGCCAGATGAAGTAACACATCAGGAGGTGCGGAGCATAGTGCCGACATCAATTTATTCATACATGTATTTTTGGCCCCACTTTGACTGACGTTTAAATAAGCTGCCCTCTCGTCATTGTGGCGCTCAAGGCAACTCTCGTGCCTAAATAGAGAGAGTGTTTTACGATTCAACCACTGAGTCTCATTGCCGTCAGCAAAGCACTCTGAGAAGTCACACGAATTAGGTCTGAGCGGACAGCTCTAGTCTAAAGTCGTGCACCATCCAATTAATATTTCTTACAGTCAATAAGCAGCTCATTCATGTGTCTACGTTGAACTAGTGAGCACATTGTTGCTCCTCTTGCTCTCTCAGCATTTTCCCCTGAGGGGGGTGAGCATTTGTTTTATGTTTAGTGTGCGTACGCATGTGTGTGTGCACGTGCGTGTGCATGTGCGTAATACCGCTGCAGGTTATGGCAGAAGGTGGCATTTGTTATTAATGGTGACCCCAGCACAAGGCGGGCCCTACGGTCAAGCCTCGGGCAATGAAAAGCAAGAGGAAGACACCGGCACGTACACACACACACACACACACACACACATGCACACACAAACGCACGTACGCATGTATGCACACGCACGCGCACACATACACATGCACACAAACACGACTACACAAACATACAGGCAACAGTTGACTACCAAATGCAAATGTTTGTGACATGTGTGCCCATTAATTAGCCATGCAAATTCATGGCATTCAGACTCTGGCCCCCAAAAGAAAGGGCCAATATTTTTCTAGTAACAATTCTGTCACCAAGGATGTTCTCCAAGGAGACTACATTAACATTTAGCTGCTATGAAAAGTCATCCTTAGTATACTGCCAGTGACATTATCGTAAGAGAATCTGTGTACTGTAAGAGATGAATGAGACGAACACGGGAGTTTAAAGGGTGAAAGAGGCAGGCGGGTGTGTATTTGTGCGCACCGCTGCATATAGGTGCCAGAAACTCTTGTGGGTGCACAACGGGGGCACCATGGAGACGAGGACCAGATGTGGATGATTGATGGTGACTGTCTAAGTGGAAAACTTCTCAGTCCGGGCTTCTGAAAGACGATGAGAACTGATGCAATAACTTTAACTGTTGATCAGGCCATCAATAACATTCACGTCCAACTAAAATAGTCTCTACTTTATGTGTGGGTGTGGATATGGTATGATTCATGGGTTGTTGTGACAAAAACATGTTTACAAGTACAAGTGTGTTTCTGCATCTCATGATATGCACCATCCTGATACAAAAGTTTGTGTGTCTGTGTGTTTAGTAGTTTCACTATTTGTCTGCATTTTGTGGCATAGTTAAAGTAATTAAAGCCCACACGTAATGACAAAATACCGGTATGTACTGATTCAGTCGCTGAGCGCGTCGTTATTTTTTAGTCAGCCGCTGTTTGGGGGTTATGTTCTCTCAGTAGACACACAGAGCACTGCTCGCCTTGCTGATGTTAGCAGAGTGGGATACTGACATGGGTCGTGCACTGCAGTTTCAAAACAGCATTGGCGGAGCCACTCAGGTGTACAAAAGAAGAAACAGCCAGTCAGAGGCAGCAAATGCCCTTACCCATGCTTGTAAAAAGAAACAAGAAGTCAACAATGTAACATGTGACCATGTCAATGCGCACTTGTGAGTGTTCAGGCAGGCGGAATATCAGAAGGAATATCTTATAGAAGTGCCTGGAAGAGTGTATTCTATATTTAGGTCTGCACAACAAATATATGGGAGCATTGCGGGAGGCCACAACAATGAGCAGGAAGCACATGATACTTGAGTATACGACTGGTGTGCCACATTTAAAGAGTACACTTTGACTGGCCAGTTTTGAAGTCTGGTAAGACCACTCTCACAACGGCACGGTCCTCCCTCTCGTAAATCCGCCGGACAGTGCTTATCTGTTGCCAAGATCAGGTTGAACCTGCCTCCGCGTAGTAGACCATGCACCACACTTAAGCAGATCATAAAAATAGAGACCCTTGTCCTGACAAATTGGCTAATTTATTTCAAGATATGAGGATATTTTAAACAAATCAGTTTATTTATTTTGATGACAAAAGAAGCCATTTTTATTCTGAAGGTAGTGAGCGTGAAAGTCTTTCTATTGAACTGTCAATTATGATTCCTGGATGATTTTTGTTTGAGCAATTTTCAAGGATGCTGGCTCTAAATGCGTAACCTGTGTTGTGTATCATTTTTGTCATTGATGCTTGGAGACTGCACAGAACAACAGCCCAACAAATTCTGTCACTTCCTGCTCATCATTTTCTGTTGAGCATCACTGCTTCCCTTCATCTTGTTAAATCGTGCAAAGCCAGGTATGCAAAAAACACTTCTTCCTATAACTCCTTTGAGGAAGCTAATTGCTCTAAATTAATTGCACGTGTCCAAAAGTAGAAAACAACTAAACAGATGGACTTTATTTATATGACGTTTTAAGATCATTAAAGCACAATGGATTGTAATTGTATTGGAAAGAGAAAAGCGCTTTACCTTTTTAAGGATGCCAGTGAGCCTCTCTGTCTCACAGTCGATGATAATCTGCCCCTCCTTTCTCTTGTCCAAATCTTGGAACACTTTCAAGAATGATGCCTCTGTCATGGTCTCCACATTGACTGAGGTCACCAGCCAGTTCCTCTCTGCAGCTGTGTCCAAAACCTTCTGGAGCACAGAGAGCCCTGGACGGACGTAGGGAGACCAAACAAAAAATGTGAGTAATTTGGAAGAAGAGTCATGTAAAGACACAGCTGTTATCAGAATGGCCTTGGGGGATGATCCATTTAATGTCAAGAAATGAGCCGTGGGACAGAACACAGGTTTTGAGCTGTGTCATTATCAACATTTGTCACTTATCATTTGTCAGACATATCCTTAATGCCAGTCCTTGATGCGTGTGGTCTATTCAGCACTCAAGCATTAAATCATTCAACGTATCCGTATGTACAACACACACTGATGACAGAAGTAGTGTTTGTGATTTTTTTTTTTTTCCATACGAAATGCTTGGCTGTAAATACTTTCATACTGTTACTGTGGATACATAATGAGTTTGTTTTTTGTCGGTTGCTAAAACACGTTTTTCAAAACTGCATCCATTTGCAAAACAAAGCTTTGCCAACAAATCTCTACATGTTCACAAAATAAAACTTGTATTTTCATTTGGTAAACAGGGCCATTGTTTCACATGACACGCACATAGCGTTCATTGAGTAAACAACTAAGCTTCTGGCTGAACACTACCAAGCATGTACCGAGCACTGAAAACAAAACAAAAAAAAAAACAGAAATGGAACACACTGAATCTATGACAATGCCCATTTGTCTCACAGACAAACATAAAACATCACACACATTTTCTGACAAAACATTTCATTTTTAAATGCCCCTCTGCCCTCAAAAGTCATAGGACATCATGCTTTTGGTTTCTGTCCGCCCAGAGGGTCACATCAAGCATTCACGGGATGTCCTCCTAGTCCAAACAGCAGTGGAAGAACCGCCTAGAGTGGCCCTGACAGGCCTCAAAACCGACATCTCCACAAGTCTCCTCTATGTCCTGAAGCAGTGGGACCTGGCTCTGTACACCTTCCACCTCCAATCTGACAAGAGCTCCTCAATGGGATTGAGGAAGGGACATTAAGGTGGAAGGGAAAGAACAGAAAACTATGGGTGGTCCTAAAACTACTCATGCACCTGGGTACCCTTGTGTAAGATAACTATACTATTGTCCCAAATTATCACATAGTTGACCCGCCGTGGGTTATCTGTGTCATGATCAGGTCGGACAAGCATATCATACAGGCCGTTTAGGAATTCAAGTTGAAGGGCTGGGACCTCAGTTACATTTCTTCCCTGGCACCTTTTCTTCATCACCAGATTAACGACATCTATGAATATACAGTATACTATTCATAGATTCTGTTGGCTGTGTCATTGTTCTGGATGTGCTCAAGCAAATTGTTTGCCAGACCCGAAAGTTTAGAGATATTAATATTTGTGTATTGTGTCTAATTTTTGCTTTTCGTGTTTCTGCAATCAAAAAACTGTCAAATGGATTCTTGTCGTCTCTTACTGTGATGAATTACGTATTCTCAGATTGTGCCACAAAAATATTGTGGTTAATTGCAAATCTTTTGCTCCACTATATTGAATGTTGCATAATTATTGTGAATACTGAATAGTAAGTTCCTATGCCTTAACCCACCTGTAGTACTGTTATAGGACAGAAACAAGGGCAAGGAAGCAAGTCCATTCATCAGAACTTCCCCTGAAGGTTCAGTGATAAAGTGTAATGAGTGGTTGAGTCCATTCAGCACACTGACACTTCCAAGTGTGCTGGCCTAAATAATGACCACTTCTACACCAACACTCAGCCCATGCATCACAGCCAAAGACACCGTCACGACCCGGTGTACATCCTCCAAGTAACAATTACAAGTGACGCTGCCACAGTCCACTGTTGCCTGGACACTGGAACTACATGGAGCGAGTGTGAGAGGAGCCAGTGAGAGAAGGGCTCTTTTTAAAAGAGGAATAAAACGAGTATTCGAAAACACACTACGCTCGGACTCACAGCTTTTTGCTCCTGTTCTCTGGGAAGTCAGCCACTCAAACTGGAAGCCTTACAAATTCCAGGGGACAAATGTAATCATTTTACTGTAGCAAGAGACTGGAAGCTGCTAACAAAAGTAAAAAAGACATATTTTGAAATATAGAAATGGTTTTGGGGGGTACTATAGACAAGGTTTTTTCATACCCCTACACATATTTGTCTGTTCAGGAATTCAATACAGTTTTAGCAAATGTAAAAATGGCAATGACAACAACAACGTTCTTTGTCAAAGAAAAAATTAAAAATGCAGTCACCGCCTCTAGAAAATGATGCCTTGCTATTTTTGAATGCACACCAACTGCTCTGCAGGCAATCTATGCTGCTCATTTGACGCCAAGTCATTACGAAACAAAAGGCTGGATGATGTTTGACCGCCATAAATAACCACCATATGAGTGAATAAATAAGACAGCCGGAAGTGAAATGCATAGACGAGAAGCGATGCAATTCAGTGGGGAGATCTTGAACACCAAAAGAGTGAGAACCCTAACGGGTATTTTCCTAAATTATCATATTCAGCACTGAAATTGATGTGTCCAAAAATCATGTAGGAGGTTGTAAATCAAGGCTTGAAGGAAAAATCAAGAGCGTCTAGCCAGAGAAATATTGTGCCCGCCAAAGTCGCAGTGAAGTTTCAGCACCAAGGACAGCTGCCGTGTGATTGCGATTGGAATCAATTGTTTATTGTCATACAAATGTTAAAACTAAGTCTCAAAACACGTGGTTTCACATCACAGTTTGTGAGTAAAAATTTTGTTCCTCAAAAAAAAAAACTTTGAAATGCAAAACTGTGAAGGGGACAACATTTATGTGGCAGAACACAGAGCAGCCAAATGGGACAGAAAGCATTGAACACTAACATGTTAACTCGGCGCAACTGAAAGCTTTAGTTTTCCCTTCCGAACCCTCCGCAGGACTCGGGAAGCAGGGAGCGTAGCGGTGCCAGTGGGTCCCTACAAACCCATTTGGAAGAGAGCCCCGCTTGTGTGAGAACCTGTCTGTGGCTCAGCGAAGGGTTGTAACTCATCACTTGGGACCCAAGGAAAACACAAATAATGTGCCCCCCAACCCTTTTCTTCGTTTATTTTCTTTAGTTTATTTTTGAGTTATGTAATTTAGGCCACTTTCTCCTGCTTTAGAAATCAGCTTTCATATAGCTCCTATTATATATAAAATATATTGTAAAATATATTTGCCACATAAGGTGTTCTTAATTTGCTCTTCAAATTAAGTCATTGATTCATCATAAATCACACATTTTACAACAGACTTATTCCTAAATAATTAGAATATACACTAAGATGTTTCTAGAAAAAAGCAGTGGTTACTTTTTTCTTTTGCAACAGTCCGAGTTAATTTTCATAACTGCTTTTTATGTTTTATTTCTACAGCTTGTCATTCATTATATCTGCATCATCACTGACATTTATCAGGTCAGATCATGGAAACGGAACAGACCAAAATCAGGGTTTTATTCACATTAATATTTGTTCTATTGCAGAGTCCAAGAGTTGTTTCCCCTTTTTAGTTGTAATTGTATTTTCCCCTTCCCTACATTTTGGGTCACATGTCTTTCAGTGAACATCTTGTTTTAGATGATGACAAGTAGCTGATGCACCCCAATGAATTAGAAAGAGGCTGACAGGGGGCCTCGTAGAACAAGCCCAAGTAAAACGGTCCTTTTAAGGCATCCTAAATGAAAATAATATCTTAATGGAATCTAGGCCCCACTAGCAGCCCTGGGCGCCAGACAATTGTAAATAGAGTACATAAACCTTCAGGAAACCATTTCATTGATAGAAATTTATATTTTTATGATGGTTTAATAGCCTATCCAATGTGTTTTCCTAAATCTTAACTTTTGTCAAAGAAAACAAGATATACTTTGTTGGCAGTATTTCAAATCCGGTGCCTTTTAATGCCCAAGTCCACTTGGATTTTCTGTCCTGAGACAACACACACAAAAAAAAAATAACAACAGCGACATAGCTGGTGGCTCGGTGGAGTACTGGTTAGCACGTCCGCCTCACAGTTAGAAGGGTGCAGGTTCGATTCCACCCTTGGCCCTCCCTGTGTGGAGTTTGCATGTTCTCCCTGAGCCTGCGTGGGTTTTCTCCGGGCACTCCGGTTTCCTCCCTCATCCCAAAAACATGCTTGGTAGGCCGAATGAGCACTCCAAATTGCCCCTAGGTGTGAGTGCGAGTGCGGATGGTTGTTCGTCTCTGTGTGCCCTGCGATTGATTGGCTGCCAACCGGTTCAGGGTGCCCCCCCATGGGGACAAAGCGGTACAGAAAATGGATGGATGGACATAGTTAATGGTAGAATGCAGATTAAAGGTCACAAAATACGAATACAAACCAGTTTCACAAAGCTATCATCTTAAAGTCTTAAAATAACCTTGCAGGTTAAGATGACTGCAATGCTGTTTCCAGGCAACAGACGACGTGTGGTAGGAATTTCACCGACTCAGTTCTAGCACTCAATCACACGGGGGTGGCCCAGTAGTCATACAGAACACAAACATGAACACATAGTGAGTGGAGGATGAAGGAATTATAGGACATCTACAACAATCTTCCCAACTTGTGTCTGCAGTTCTGTTACGACCCTTCTTTCAACTATCGTTATAAAGAGGGTACCAAACATCACAAGAGTGGTCCTAAAGTTAGAGACATTCTTTTTTACTTCACGGTGGAGGGAAGAGGGTCAAGAGGATTTGACCTGATGATACTATAATCAAATGTACAGTTTCATAAACTTAATGGATTGGGTGGGTATAAGTCATCCGTGAATCATTAGACATCACTGGCAATAACATTATGCTTCCCTCTTATCTTAAATTTGGACTCCAAACAAGGAACTGCTCATATGATATTGATGCACAAAATAAATGATAGGATTTTTGTGTAAAGGTGCAATTTTTATTATTATTTGTATTTCCTAATTCCAACAATGTAAACCATATCTACATAGATTGTTATTGAAACAAGACAATATGTGTTATACTCAATACATTTAAACTAGCATAGAAGAAAAATGAAGTTAGCATGTTGTTTGACAGTTGGCAAGCATTTCAGTTTCTCAAAATGAATTTCTCACCCTTGGCCTGCAAGTCTAAAACAATGATTCATGTCAACCCCAAAAGGTAGGAAAAGCTGCATTGAGTTTTGCTGGATTCATATATTTGTGTTAGCTTAACTTATAATATAGTATGCTCGAGGTTAGTGAGGTGAGGGCGGGGAGTGGAGGTAATAGTTTAGAAAAGCTTTAATAAAATCGAAGGAATTATTATTATTATTATTATTATATATATTGTTATTATTATTATTATTATTATTATTATTATTATTATTATTATTATTATTATTATATTATTATTATTATTGTTGTTTTTATTGTTGTCATTTTAGTTATTATTGATATTGGCCAAGCAGGATGTGGTGTCCGGTGCGAAGTTGCTCTCTTGCATTAAACAGAGCATGAAATAGAATGATATTATGTGTAATATAATTAATGAGCCTAGGAGACACCTGAGATATGGTTTAAATTTCAAAAATTAAAAAACGGGAAAAAGCCTCATACGTACATTAATGTTTTGGTCACACAGAGCCCCCCCATTTGCGGTCATGCACCAAAAGACCTGTGAGAAGGCCTGAAAACATGGGAAGGATAGCGATGATTGTATTCTAGGGAAGACGATAAGCAAACATGAAGATGGATTCTTTAGTTCTGTCTGTGTATTTTCAAGCACCAGAAATTTCCGCTGAGGTGAACACAATGAAAAGCCGAATCTTTGCTTGTATTGTGTGATTTATCTGCCAGTCAGTGCCTGTGCAGTTTTCTTTTCAGTGTTCTAGGCCAGTACTGTACAAAGACAATTACACAGAAGTGAATGGCCTGGCAGTTACTCATTCACCCACCACATAGCTTTCTCCATGACGACGGAGGTTGACGAATGTGGCCTCTGTCTATAAGGGTGCTTTAAAAAAAAAAACGCGACGTATCACAATTAAACTTGTGGATGCCTATAAAATTCAAAATCTCTGTCTACCGCAGTTGGGCAATACATTTATGTTAGTCTTCACAATTATTACCAAAACACTGACACATATTTACCATATCTATCCTTCCTTTTTCTACACCACTTGTGTTTATTTGTGTTGTGGGTAAGCTGGAACCATTCCCGGTGCACTTTGGGCCACAGGTGGTGTTGGGGGCAGGGGTGGTGGCGTTTTGCTCAGTGGCTTATTCGTCAGCCACTCACAAACATACATAGCCTCTCGTAATCATTAAATGGGTTCAGTGCAACCCACTTCCAACAGGACAAAGCACTTGAGATTGGGGCAGAGCACCTGTAGAAATACTGAATGTCTTTCATTTTACACAGGATGTCTTTGAGAACTACCAAAGATACTCATATTTAATCTTTAGACAAACAGACAGACAGACAGGCTGACATACACCCAGGCTGACAGACAGACAGACAGACAGACAGACAGACAGACAGACAGACAGACAGACAGACAGACAGACAGACAGGTACCTACCGGAGTCTGAACTGTACATGTAGACAAACTTGTTCCATCCATAGTATTCGATCACACCTACGAGAGCGTCCTGCAGCTCAGGCCTCAGCTGAATGACAAATTGGTTGGCTGTCTCAATCGGGAATGACGGAGTAACAAAGCAGACATGGAGGGCGCCGCAGAAGGACATGAGCATGTTGACTGTCTTCCTGTCATACAAGCCGATGATGGCGTATACACCTTTGGAGAACTGGGAGCAGACTGCAAGAGGGAAAAAAAAAAAACATGCATGAATAAACCTTTGAAGAGAAAAAATATATATTTCAAATGCAAATTATAATTAGCACATCTACACAATTAAAATGTACAATATACTATATAATGTAATGTATAATACAGTTGGCAAATGTGTATGTCATATAGATACACCATTACTGAGTCTTGGACAGTGCATGTGCTTGCCGATACAGTTAGATAATGTGTAAACAACACAAAAAAAAAAGGATGAAACAGAGGACCTGTGTGACACAGTCTGTTAAATCCTATGACAAATGAAAGGGGCTCAATGCAAGAAAATAGGTAGACCATGTTCACCGCGCACGACTGAACTTTTTGCCACAACCATAAGCTATTATTGTAAATATTTAGATTCATCCAAAGCAGTTGCTCCAGTTGGGGAAGCGGAACCCTAACCATTTGTTTTCGAATAGCCTGTCTGTTTACCGTCAGTGAAAGCTGCAGGGGCTGAAGGCAGATTAGGTGTAGAGAGGTTAATCAATGTATCCCCAGGGTTCCACTGACATTTCACTGGCAGCAGTAGGCGGCTTCCATCTATCATTTGCTTTCATCCCTCACTTTCTCTACCTCTCTTTCACTCACTTTCTGTCCATCAAGCTAACTTCATTCCCACCTTACTATCCAAAAGTAGTGCATTTAGGTTTGCAGTCTCGTCATTAGTAGCGCGCTAGATTCACACGTGCGGGTTTTGGTCTGGGCCAGTTCTGCTGTGACAATAGGTGGTCCTTATCTCAGTATTTACCGGAACAGATTGATATTGCTGCCTGTCCCCTGCACCAAGGCCAGCTCACCACCAGAAGCCGGAGAAAAGGCAGCGAGGATGGCCTGTATCCAAAATGCCTAACCTGTCACAGACCTGCACCCACCAGGAAGGCAAATGCGTGTGCTTGCCTATGACGAAGACAGAGGGCGAAAGGATGGGTGAGGGGATCTTCATGTGAGAATACATGTATAGACACACGCACGCACGCACGCACGCACGCACACATACACACACATACACACACACGCACACGCACACGCACATGCACAGCCTCGAGTATCGCAAAAGCCTGGTGACTCACCCTACTTAAAGCAAGCCCTGAAATAGACATTTTGCACCTCGCCACACTGATTCTTTTCTTCATGGCTTGCACATGTTCTGGCTTTTAAATGCACATTCTGATGTATTTTACCTCTATACATTTGCACTTATAACATTCCAGATCCAATTTTTGCGGTAGCCTTAATGTTCTGCCTGTTTGCCGCCGTTACTTTGCAGTACAGCCTATTAGCATAATACCTGAAACATGATTCATTTTTCCTCACGACAGCGTGTGTTTTAACTATTTTCTAACTATAAATAGAGAGCGAGAGAAAGCTGGAGCCGTTTGCTACAGACCACCCACTCCTGGATGGTAAGAAGCATGAAGTTGTCTAATCTGATGTGAGTATTCCACAAAACATATTGCAGCAACTCCAATTTTAAACACCCTGAAGCTCAAACCATTCCGAAAAAATAACTGGGGAGTATATGCAACCAAAGTTGCATTAAATGGGAAGGCAAAACTTCAAATTGTGAGTGATAAGAGATTTGTGCCTTGGAAAACATAGGAGTGAAGTGGCCTCAAACTCAAGGTCCTTTTTGAAGAGGAAAACTGAATGGAATATAACACTTAACCCGCATATAGTCACTGATGGCAGCATTAAGCGTAACTTGAGGTTCAAGATCTTGCTCAGGGACAATGGTGATGGGAGAGTGACAACTGAACCTGCATTATTCAGTTTGAGGAAACCGCTACCTAAACATTGCTACATTGCTACATGTTTGTATGACTTGTTAAGGAGAAGCACAGTCATGTTCTTCAAATGTCAAAACAAAAGAGGTCTGGAAAACCAAAAAGTGGCCCAGCAACATGTCTTCTAATCGGTTAGCTGTCATGGCAGCACTGAGGTTCTTTGGCAGCAATTAAACCTGAAAAATAACTTTGAAAGCTGGAGTGGTAATTGAGTGTTTTTGTCATAATTAGGATTACTTTGCTAGAATTAGTGAAACTGCTAAAGTGACTTGGTTTAACAAAATCCAGAGAGAATATCCAAAATAATGCAGGATTTGACTCGGAATTCTGCTGCATCACATTTTCATTGACACTTCAAACAAACATCCCCCAGAAACATCAGCCTTCTGCATACAGATGCAGTGAAGCTTTATGAAGACTTTACACTTCTAGCACCTTCCAGCATGTCCAACGGGGGTAAAGCACATTGATTTGCAACAGCTAAGGCCAAAGAGTTCCAAAGCCACATGAAAGAAAATGTTAAATCCTAGAGGGACACAACCGGAGGATGTGTCAAAAACAACTCACACATTTACGTTCTTGCCTATTCAGTCTTGCCTGTGGCATGCAGCTGTCCCTCTCCTTAGCATGAGCCAAATATCAAATGACAGAAGTGTCTGTGTCGGCTGCACAAGGAGGGCATGTTACTGACAGCCCAAGTGCATCTGATTTAAAACATGATGGACGATGGTTGCTAGGACCTATTGATTTTATTAATGAAAATGTGAATATTGAGTCGTTAAATGAAATGAGCTTCATTAAAAGTAACCTAAAAATAGGCTATTCGTTTCCAGTCTAACATGAAATTAAAACAAAACATTGTAATGACACCTCCCAAAAAAGTGTGTGTCAACATAATCCACAAATATGGTGCTGTTGACGTGCTGTCCCGAAAGCCACCCTGTTCCATATTGACCTCTGATTAAGAAATAAGTAAGAGTTTTGAGGTAACCATGTAAATCACTTGCCAACATGCCTCTCGTGTTTGAAATAATGTGTTTAATATTCTTAATTTAATATTCTTAATAGCCATTCGTGTCATATGGCAAAGCTGGAAAAAGAGGTCAAACACTGTAAAATGTTGTGGTACCTCAGGTTACTTCATTCATTCTGTGTTCCTATTTGTAACTCAAAACATAAATTTTCCCAAGAAAATGAATAGAAATGCAACTGTTCTATTTCAGCCATCGTGTTACTTTTTATGATATATCCATCCATCCAACCATTTTCAACACAGCTTGAAAAAATGTTTTTTTTTAACTAACTCTAGCCGAATAAAATTACGTCTTCTTGGATTAAAATAAAAAAAAAAAATCCTTGAGTTAAAAGGTAAAAAAAGGTAAATATTTTATACCTCTTAGCTAAAGGTGAGAGGGATCGTTTTTATTCAGATACATTCTTAGTGAAAACATGTGCACATGCAAGCTATATGTTCTTAAAACAGCAAACATGTTTTACAGTGTGCCTTCTCAAACATGCATGTGACCATTTTCTTCCCATAGGACTTGCCTGCCATTATCATGTGCACCATTAAGGTCAGAAGAGCCGAGGGAATTTTACAGTCAAAGCAAGTCAGGTTCATCTGGAGAGAGGGCATACTGATTGGAAGGTTCCGATCCAGTCATCCATTTTTTTTTTTTTTTTTAACAGGGCCTCTCGACAGAAGACTGACATGCCAGGTGACTCCACAAAATAGGGCATGTGATGTGTATGCTCTATGGATTTGGTGTAGTGAAATAAATGAAACAAGACAAAATGGAGAAAGGCCCACAGAAGGATGAGTATATTAAATTCAAGGCAAACCTTCTTACACATTAAATCTACATTACTACAGTCATGCTGAACTGTAGAGATTTAGTATGCTTTCAGCCCCAATGTCACAGCTTTCCTTTTCAAGCCTGAAGATGTCCAATCTTATTTTACTTTTTAGTCCAGAAAAGTTACAAAATCTAAGTAACCTGACAAGGAAAACATGTAATGTCACCCTCTCGCACATTACTGGAATATGTTATTGCATTAATTAAAGATTCTTTTAAAGTGGGTTCCTGTAAAATGCATAGCTCATGTTCATATGAACTACTTTTTGCAAAATCATCAACCTATATGAATTTGTGCCCTAACTAAAAAATCTGTCCATTGCTGGAAGAAGTCACATCGATGCTGTATTGTTTTCATTTTTGTTTGAGGGTTAAAGGGGAGACAATGACAAGGGAAGGGCATCTCCTGTCACATCAGTGAGTAATACACACCGTCTCTTTCCTCCACAAGGGTGAAGGGTCACTCAATCAACCACATCGCACTTTGAGGGGAGATAAACATATATGACACCAGACACCGGAAGACGTACGCAATGGCGCTCTGCTCAGCCACCCATGGCAGATAACTGTCAAATGATGTGTGTAATCAAAACAGAGAATGTTGTACCCCCCTCTGGTCCCATCCATCTTGTGGCGAATAATAAGATACATTAATGAGCGGCCTAACAAAGGAAGTCAATAACTTATTCACAGGGCCTCTCACACACGCAGCTTGTGAAGAAACCCTCAGGTGATGGGTGGCTGAGGGAGGGAGCCCTCCAACACGCCGTGACTCACACGGTGCAATCAATCTCCCTGTGTGCACACAAGCGGGACCCAAGAGACAGGGACACGGCACCAGCGTGGTTCTGCATGAATGTCTCCATCAGTGACTGGGTGCCATAGTGAGGTTGGATGTCCTTTTGAGAAAATGATTCATGGCACCTCTGTGCATGGGCAAAAACTTCACTCCAATCACGATTTTTCTTGTGCCCCCAAAGAGTTTGATGAGTTGGTCCTTGCCCAACTCTCTTGAGATGCCCCCTGGAGTGTTGTGCTCGAGGGAGGTGTGCTTGCTATTCGCCTGTATAAACTGCTTTGGCTCCTCTGGCTCCAGGGAGATTTGCACCTTATGCAAGAGCAATGAAGCGGTGTTTATGACACTGCTGTTCCTGATCTCTCTGTGTGTGCGTGCACATCACAAAAATGATGGGCAAGAAAAGGGAAAGGAGATCAAAAGATGGAGATACATAAAGTAAGGTGGAACGCATAAAAGAAAACATAAAAATACTGAGAAAGCATCAATTACAACCAAATTTTGCAGCTTGATATGATTGCGTGATTGCATCGTATCAACAGGGCTGATGGGAAGTTAATGCGCAGGAATGTCTCAGTACTTGAGACGTTGATAGTAGAAATAAGACGCTGGTGGGTAGGAGAGGGACAGAACTGATATATTATTGCTTGCGAGGGGAGATAATGTGCGAGACTGCAGCCCGAAGAGAAAACAAATGTCGGCCTCGCAGTGGGAAAAGGGGATTGCTGGGTGAAATCTAGATTTCTCCCATTTCCTCTAAGTAATAAAACAACGGCGCCGCATCGCCTCATTAGACAGGTAATCGAGGGTGCAAGAACACTCGCCTCAGCATCGGGTATTTCTCTCTCTTCTTCTCTAACCTGCCCCTGCCAGGCTATTGTATCTCCTCCTCACTCTTTTCCCATGGTGTGCAGCCCAGCCCTGCCACCTGCTGAAGAAATACTTACCCGGCCAGCAGGTTAGAACCCCATGCCGAGACCATCTCCCATCACGCCGTGTAGAAATACCAATTATCTCCTTAACAATCCTCCTTTTGCAATTATCTCCCCATCTGCATGTCTGTCAGTAAGTGCGGGGGCAAAATTTCGCTCACAGTTTCAATTTGCTTGACACCCAAAGTGATGGGGTTGAATGTGGGGCTCAGGAAGAGGCAACACAAGCAGCATGCTAATTCATTTGGAAATTGGAATGAGAGAAATCTCGTAGCTACCCCTGGCCTGCTATGTTGAAGAATCTGTATCTGTCAGTTAGTATCACTGTCACATTAACTGACAATGACTTTACACCACTGTGTCCTGGAATGTTCCTTACTGTAGTCTATTTCTCAGAATATATCATGTGGAATACAGGAACATTGTATCTTAAAAGTGTTAAGTATTTTTATGTGAAATTCCAATCTACAATGCCTGGGTTTTCCCGAACGGTCGGTCGAACCATGAGACAGCCGTGGCGGCCTTCTGATTTCAATATTAGTTACCCATAAATTAGATTTGTATGTTAGGGGATCATGCATTTACAGTATATATATGGTTTCACAGTCATCCGAGGGACACCATAGCTATGCGGCCCATGACAAAAAAAAAAGAGTTTGACATCCCGGCATTAGAGAAAAATGTGGCATCCACACTTTCTTCAGTAGATGTGCTCAGAAAGGAGCGCGGAGTAGAGTAGACGAAAGTAACTACGGTGACGATTGGTTTTCAAATACAGGTATAATATGTATAACAACCTTCTCAAAACTCAAAATACATATTTTTTATTGAACGTTTTCCATCCAACATATTTGACAGATTTCCGGAAGTCATTCCCATCTATCCATCTTCTTCCCTATTAGGGTGAGCTACACGCTGATTTCCAGCCAATTGCTAGGACTCATACTATATACAGTACCAGTCAAAGGTTTAGAAACACTTTCAAGTTCAATTGATCTCAAACACATAACAAGGTCAAGAATTTCAAGCTATAATATTAATATATGGGATCAATATATAATGGCGGTGCCGGTTCAATTTCACCTCCGGCTCTCCCTGTGTGGAGTTGTCCGCGTGGGTTTTCTCTGGGCACTCCGGTTTCCTCCCACATGCCAAAAACATGCTTGGTAGGCCAATTGAGCACTCTAAATTGCCCCTGAGTGCGAATACGGATGGTTGTTTGTCTCTGTGTGCCCTGCGATTGGCCGGCAAACAGTTCAGGGTGTCCCCCGCCTACTGCCCGATGACAGCTGGGATAGGCTCGAGCACACCCGCGACCCCCGTGGGGACAAAGCGGTACAGAAAATGGATAGATGGATGAGTAATATATAATAATTTAGAGGGTCTTTACAAAATTCCTCTACTCTCTATATACAAGAAGCAACAAGCTTTACAAGGGTACAGTTGCAGCGCATCTAGCAAAATAATTTCCTATACTGGGCTGCTGAAACAAGAAAATGTCTCCATTGTGGGATCAATGAAGTTCTATCTTAAAACTGCCATGCAATAGCACACAGAGGGAGTCTTTCGAACACTGTGTTTGGCATTTACAAACAACAATGTGGTATTGCTTACGGACTGGCTCACTATTAGTCACTGAAGTTTAATTCACGCCGAGAGATTATATTGCATGTGTGTAACACCTAATTTGTGTGTGGGATGTATATACAATCCTCAACTGTTTCATATCTGGCAACACGGCACGGCTTTGATTGGACGCCACAAGAGAAGGCATTTTGTGGGTAAGAACAGCACTGTGCGGCGAAAGCAGCAGCAGCAATGTGTCACACTGTTTAATATACTTGTAGAATTTGCTCTGTATTAGAGTATGTGAAGGCTCCCGAGATGTGCAGTCAGTGACAAAGGAACAATTTTACTGCTGTCTTTGCCACCAAAAACATGACAGCTGCCATCATGGCGCGCTCACTCTGCATCCCCGAACACATTGTTTTCTAATTGCCCGCCCAACACATCACAAGCTCAGACCTCCACATCCCAGCTGCCATTACCTCCGGAGATGACGGATTTCTTTTAAATACTGGGGATGTTGTTTGAATACAAAGAAGCAGCATGAGTACTGAGAATGCGTTGGCGCACAATGGGGGGAAATGACAATGAAGCTGACATCAGCTCCGGTGGAAGGTTGGAACACGAATATCTCAGAATTCAACGGGAATGTTCAAGGAACGTGAAATTAAAAAGAGGAAAGACAATGAGACAAGAGTGTTTCCTAAATTACTAGTTATATTTTGCTCACTTTCAATTGTGTGGCCTTCAACAGGGCTATTAAAGGCTCATAGAAGTCATGGCAAGAACTAAAGAAGAATGCACTCATTAGATAGTCGTGAAAAGTTTGTTTAATTTCTCTCATTATTTAGCATACCATTTTCTTTTGTTTTGTGTATTTATGTTTTTTATCAACATCAGTCACTTGACAATTACATTTAAATATCAGTACAGTTGGTATAAATTGATGGAACAAAAGTTGGCTGAACAGGAATAAATCAATTACATTTTCAAGTTTTGCTCTGGGTAAATCATTATTTGACTATTAAGTGATCATCAATTGTATAACATGCATTGATTAATAATTGTGAACAAACTGCGGAAATAAAAGCATCGGAATAAATGTTATTTTCAAAAAGAAAAGTACTCAAAAAATATATTTTGATCCAGATAATCTCATTTTGTGCAACCACTTGATGGAATGAAATAAAGTAAATTTAACACATCATTTTTTTCAGTGTACTATTCTTTTTTGGTCTTAAATCCAATCTGCTAGAATTAACTGGAGTTGATTTTAATGGATCAACATAGTATAAATTCCTGGAAGCAACACAATTGTCCACTGCAATGTTTTTTGTTTGCACTGTATGTGACAATGATGTTCTCCATAAAGGCAATAAAATGACAGGTGGAGTAGTTTCTCCTTTCCTAACCTTTTCTTTCCTCCCGCCGTTGTGCCCCGTGTGCACATTGCTCTGGCTTTCTTGTGCAAAGCAACACAAGTGGACACAGCACACAGAAAGAATCTGCGTTCGCCGCCTGCTCTGCGCTCCATCACTCTGCTGCTTGGGGAGCGATTTTGGCCGATCTACATTGATTGCTATGGGCCATTCACTATCCCCGATGTTGGCTAATCATTCATCAAACCAGCACCTGCCAGAATCTCACTCCTGAGAGAATGGTTGTCAGAATCTTATTTTTTCATTTCTCCCTCAATTCTTTGTTTTTCCCTTAACAAATAACCGTCATGTAGGAATACTGACCTGCTATTCTTTTTCAATATTAAATCCAAGTAATCCCTCTCATAAAGAAAGGACTGTGGATGTCAGTCAACTAAGCCGAAGATGCACCTCACTGACAGACAAGCAACAAAATGTAATACATCACCCCAAGGCTTCCCCACGACAGTCACCAGACCTAAAGAAAAAAAAGCAGTTTACCCTTTTCTCAAAATATTCTAGTACAGATAGTGTCATCTTGGATGCACTGCATCCAAGCTGACACTATATGTACCCCTGAAGGTGGGAGGGGGGTGACTGGGGACATAGACAAACACACCCAAATGAAAGTAGAAGGGAGATAATAATTTCTTTTTCCCTTTCCTCTAGAGGATAATTATGCATAACAGTCGTTAATGTAGCTACTTTTCCAGGGGTTATTATTGAATATTTAAAATTCATAGTTCCATGGAGTGATTGCTTTGGATGTGTTGAACTGAATAATACATTAAAGACATCTGCCCAATCTCTTGTTAGCGATTGTTTTTGTGTGCACGTGTGACTCGTGAATTCTTTACACATAGTACACTTTCAGATTTTAATTCAGTCGTCGGCATCAATTCAGATAATAAACAAGAAATGAGGTAGTTGCTTGTTGAGCCACACAAGAAAACATCATTCAATTCTGTAAACTGAATTTCCCCCAGGGATCAACAAAGGACCGACCGACCGACCGACCGACCGACCGACCGACCGACCGACCGACCGACCGACCGACCGACCGACCTACCTACCTACCTACCTACCTACCTACCTACCTACCTACCTACCTACCTACCTATCTCCAACCAGAAGTATTTTAACATCATGTGAATGAATAGCAATTATGAAGAATCAAATAAATGTTTTTTGTTTTTTTTCTTGTTGTTTTTTGTGTGCCAGAGATGAAATTATTCGGTGACAGACTGAAAAATGCGCTCAACCAGTACTGCAGCTGTACATTGCGGTTCCAATTGGAAAGCTGTTATGTTGGATAGTTGAAATTAACATAATCATATTGCTGCTTAGCCTTTCAAATTGATATTTTGCTTTTTGATGAGCAACGACTGCAGTGGTTCAGTCATTCATCCATTCATTCATCCATACTGGCAGTGGCATTTACTAAATAAATAACCCTGTACGGTTTGTTGTGGTCTCTAAAATTCCAGTGTTGCAAGAGGCTTTAATCTGCGTGCAGCTATGTTAAACAAGATGTTGGTAACTTTGCATATGCATGCAAGGATGTATTTTAAAAATGGTGGTTTGCGCCTTGGTTGGCGTGAACACAGCCACTTGATTTGCTGCTAATCATAGCAGCTCCTCTCATTCACTTTAAATAGGGCACAATGGCATCTTTCACAGAGACGTCTCTGCGTGAAAAAAAAAAAAAGAAAAAAAACAGCAATCCGTGCATAAGTGGAGCATTGCAACTGCTTTTGTCCGGTGTGGCAGCAACCAAAGGAAGTGAGTACCTGCCTTAAATTCAGAGTGAGCTCATGACGATAGCCGCTAGCAAATTTAATATGTCGGACATCGTTTATCTATCCCCACCCTGATTGTTCATGTGCCTCCCCATAGGTGTGCACCTGCCAGTGGAATGATTTAAAAAGTATAATAACAATAATAACAATAATAATAATAATAATAATAATAATAATAATAACAATAACAATAATAATAATAATAATAATAATAATAATAATAATAATAATAATGTGTTCAATAAAATTATTTCCATACCGTTTCAGAGGGTTTGATGCCAACCGTTGTCATATTTATAAATGAAAATGAACTGCGATTCTAAATAACACAAACGGATGGAGGACAGAATCTCCCTGCTTGCATCCAAACAAATTCACTAAAATACTCAAAAATCAGGATGTGCCAGCAACATGCTTTCTATAAAAATGCAAGACCATTGTGTATGTATTTGTATTTACTTTTATTTTGATTAGTTTTACTCTGTTCTCTGTTGCCTCCTGGCCAGGTCGGCATTTTCAATGAGAATGTGTTCTCAATTGCCTTACGGAAATATATCTAGGTTAAATAAAGCAGAACAAAAACAGCTTTGTTAGGGTATAATTTGAAGCATTGATTTCTTCAACATTTCCCCACTGCCTACAAGTGTCACAAATAACAATTCATTGATGTTATGTAGCCTTCTCCTTTTTTCTTGACAAATAAACCTTGTATTACAGCAATACTCTTTATCAAGAGGCATAGATGCCGACGCTACTGTTCTTGTGCTATTAAAATGTTTTGCTGTCATTGATAGTGATATTGCATTTGTATGGCTTTTTATATGACTGTATATTTGATTTATAATTTTTTTGGATGGTAGTGATTTATGTAAGGAAGCTTTTCTTCTAGCTATCTTGTGTAGAAGTGGCCACTTCTGTGTTTGAAAGACATTAAGTGCCACTAACATGATTTTCATCTGCAGTTGACCAATTTTCGACATGATCTCTAAACCTCTGCCAGCGCAGTTTCTCCTTGACAAAGACCAGCATACAGCCAATCTTGCAACAATACCCTATAAGTGTCTTCCATAAGGGGCGTACCCTATGTTACCACTACCCCGTATTCTGTATCGATTAGCTGGGCAGGCCTCATTGATGACTCCATCGTAGATTCTTTCCATTAGCCTCAGATACCAATTGAAGCACTGCTACCTGCGTCACAGCAACAATAGAAAATGTCTATTTGATGAACACTCATTAGTCTTAACAAAAGGTTTATTTCCACAATGACTGAACTGGACATAAAATCAAAGTCACATTAGTAACCTTGAAGCGAGATGAATGTTTTAAATAGCGCAGTTATAGCTTGGCACCTGGTGCTATATTTTGTCATTTAAAAGCAGGGCTTAAAACCTAAAATAGCTGAAGACTGGTGTAAATCCCCCCCTCACACACGTGCACACGTGCACACGCACACACACGCACACACGCGCGCACACACACACACACACACACACGGATATCAAAGAGAAAAGTCGATCATGAAAGGATGAGCCTGCAACAGGATTTGAAGCTTGCAACTCAGTTTGTCCTTATTATAAACCCAGTCAATAGCAGATTATGGTAATGTGATATCTAACTGTGGGGAACAGTGACTAATATTTGTCATGTACACGCAGCAACCCTGGCAGTTATTTTGAACCACTGAAGTGGCATCTTTGCAAGATGCCTTTCTAGTAAGCTGAGACTGAGAAACTACAGGTCCTACTTTTTGACTCGGTGAAAGCAGAATGAAATCCAAATTAGCTCCAATCTGCCTTCTCACATGGCAGCGGTGTTCCCATCTTTAATTTCCAGATAAATACACAGGGCATATAATGAATTACACACTCATCAATTATCGAATTATCTGAATCCACAAATCAACCAACATTTACAGCAACTGATCTCAAGGTATGATCTCGAACAGTAAATGTTCATCTAATAGGGTGTACATCAGTTGTGTAAGATTAATTTAGTATGTTCACATTAGCATTGAATGAATGTAATGTGGTAATATTTTCAACAAAAGACAACAATGACGAACATGCACTAATGTATCATTTTTCTTCTTGGCAAGTGGCTTAATGTTCCTCTCACTCCATACAGTTTTGCAGAGAGTCAAGTTGTCAAGCTCGACCTTTTTACCATACCAAAGAAGTACCCAAGTAAAAGCTGCCAAATAGTGATATCACCCTCAAGACCCCGTTCTTCAAGGCAGGTGCCAGTGTCTGTGCATGTGTGCGTTTGTGTGTGTGCGTGCATGCGTGCGTGCGAGCATGCAATGGAAGGGATCGCTTCTCGAGGAAGTGGCGAGTCATAAGAGCCAGCTGATGAGTATCACCCTCATCCGGAGCGCTATTCATGCCCTGTGCACAAGGGCTCATTCACCCAATGCTTTTCACGCTCATGCACCATGAGAGCCACCGGGCAATTTCCCACAGAGAACTGTCACTCACCCACGACATCCTACACAGATGTCAGAATGGGCATCCAGTTGCAAACACACACGCTCATCTAATTAGGCATAGTAAATCGAAACCCAGGAATAGGCTGCTTTTCTCTTCTGGCTTATGACGCAAACATGCCGTCATGTCTTCACAGAGAAAATCTTCTTTAGACAGGAAGCGATGGCAATATTGCATTCTGTGACACACTTAGCACGGTCAGGCCCATCGTCACGGACTCAGGCGTGACACCATAAAACAAAAGTTAAACGTGACTGGCAGAGGACTGAAGCAGGAAGGAGGACTCATTGTTCCGTGCTCACGGATAAAACAATGTGATAAGAAGTCTCCCTAAAATGCTCTATATTTTGGTCTTTGTGGTTTGGGATTTAAGGACTAGACTGTTCTAGGTCTGTTCTAGACACACATCTGCAACCACCCAGTGGGGTAGCAACCGCAGCAATATGGTGCAATGGTAGGGTGGAGCAACACATTGCAGCCACTTTAATCTCACTTCTGTATGACAAGAGAAACAAAATACCCATCTATATTAGGTATCCTTACCATTTACCACTTCTCAGTGTACAACAGGAATCTAGAGTATTGCAAAAAAGGCAGACCCCATGGATTGGACATGTGCCACACAAAGCAAACAACCATTCCCATTATACTGAGTGGAACTGAACCAATGTGGTCTGCACAGACGTCAAGCAAATGTACCAGTACACCATCAGTGACCCCAGGAAACACAATACACTAAAAACAAAACCACCACTCTGATCGATTTTGTAAGTAGCGTATAATGCTGACAAGCAGCACAGACCCAGATACTCACCCTACAGATGAAATACAAGACAGATCAGACTTTAGCATTCCAAAGCACTCACAACTGAATTGAATAATGTGTCCTTGTCCAAAACTTGACTCTAGTCTTCAATACAAACATGACTGTGTTTGATTTGGGCGTAATCCTCTTGCTCTGTGACCTTCATATTCACATTCATTTCCACTCAGAGAGGAAACAATATCATCAATCAAGGGGTGTTTTGTGTGTTTACTTTTAATTACATACCCATGCACCAGTTCCACAAGCTCCATACTGGCCGTTACATTACGTTAGATTTTTGCCCTTTTTCATTTTGTAACAACTTTTCAAAATATAATTTTGTGCATTGTTTCAGTCTTTTGTTGTTGTTGCTGAAATCCTCAGTTCCAATTTGTTGCAATGTTACACAGTATGCATTGTTGACACAGCTATTCCACATATGCATAAGATTAAATATTTTAATTTCTTTCTGTTTAACAAGGACAGTGTAGATCAATGAACATTTCTGTAAATGCACCAGACTTAGCCAAGGGTCCCCGAGGCAAGGTGTGTGAAGTCTCTTGCCCAAGGACACGACATGTGGCTCAGACAGAGCTGGGTTCGAGCCGCCGGCCCTCCGGTTTCTGAACGACTCGCTCAATTGCCTCAGCCACGACCGCCACAATAGAAAGCAATGTATTGTCATTGTCAAGATAATATCGTTCAAGTTGGTCGAGCATTGCAAGACCATGGTTTCCAAACAGTAACATTCTGAGCTGAATGAGCCTGCCCAATGCATGAAAAGATGGCTAATATTTATTATACTGCAATTGCAGCGTGGGACAAAATTTGATCTTGTCATCAGAATACAAAGGAGGGGTAAGTGTAGAGTAACAAAGAAGAAACAATTTACTGTGACGTTTCCTTTGTATCTCTGAGGCATGCATTTGTTCTCTGACTGGCATTATGACACATATTATCTATCAGCCAAAGGAAAATAGCATACCCACTGTTAAAAATAACACTGGAATAATTTGGCATCATTTCAGCTCCCCCAGCGTGTTTTTTTTTTTTTTTGTCACAAAAAGAAAAGTTGGTGTATTTCTTGCATTCACATTAGAATACACAGGTACATTTTAAAACGAATCACGCAGCCTACATTGTGATATTGTGTTTCTTTCTCTTGATCCACTTTCGCTTTGATGCATTATTTTTACTTTAGTTTGAGCCGAATAAAGATCAGAGGGGGCTGATAAAAGGGTTCCAAAAGCATTGAGACAGGAAATGTAAATAAAAAATAGATGCCTGTTCCTATGCAGAGGTTGGCCTACCCGGAGCGCAAAAAAGCGCACCGCGTTCACGCAGCAAGAGGTTGACAAAAAGGGTCCCCGCGCAACAGTTATGAGCCACATACAGCCTTGATGCCATTACGGTTTAACACATATTGTTTAGAAAACAAACCACAAAACGGAGGACAACAATGAATTAATACTCACAGGCATATGTCATGGAAAAACTATTTCCCATTTTGACCATATCGACCTGCGGCACCAGTTTGGGGATGTCCTGGTGGTGTGAAAGGGCGAAGCGGAACACTTCATATTCATGGGACTCGGTGGGGAACAATCCTCCTGTTGAGCACCAAACACAAATCATTATAACGTGAAATTACACAAAAAAAGACCTACTCTGGGTGAGAGCGGCACAGCAATCATTTTACAAGGAGACAAAGGGTTTGCGGGATGAGTGCGCGCGCGCCATTCTTACCTATATTGATGTTACTTGGGAAACTTGCGCTTGAAGCCAAGCACATCCCCAGTAAACTGGTGTAGAGGATGCTGAAGCTTCGCTGCATATTTCCTTTTGCATTGGCGAAGGGAAAAGAGCCGAAATCCAAACATACATACGTTTCCTCCGCGTATTCAACTTAAAAATACCTCTCGTGCTTTCAGCACTCCTTCCGCTGCTCGTTAGCGCAACATCATCTTCACCGACATGTATTCAAAGAGAGAATGATGACGATGAAGGTTGTGGTGATGGAAATGGCGAGAGGAGGTAGCTTCCTCTCTACTGCTCTCCCTCGATCTACTGATGCTCTCTTGTCCTCTGCTGTTGTAGTGATGGAGAATGTCTTCAGCGTTTGGTGCGCTGCAAAAAAAAAAAAAAAAAAAAAAAAAAAAAAAAAAGTGCACGCCCAGGGAAGGAAAAAAATGCAAAAACAATTGTTTGGTCTTATTCATTCACATTTATTCACATTCATCGTGCAAACCTTTCCAGCCACTGTTGCACTGTTTTCTTCGGGACTGCTTAATTCAAAATTTGAAACGCTTTTGAAAATTAGCAATCTTTAAAAGGAATCTTGTGCTTTTTTAGAGTTGAAGGTATAATAACGTATTTTCCATGCCAAGATCTTCATACCGCATGGCATTAACTATAAGTTCAAAATATTTCAATTACAGTTTCAGCTGCTGTTTTGTTCTTGTTAAAGGGATTTTTGTTTTTGCCTGGATTTTGGTAAGGGTCAAGCAACTGTTAGGCCACAATTCAGCCAGGTCAATCTGCGTGTCTGTGTGAGCGTGTGGTGGAAGGTGGTCTCCAAAGTGCCCACGTCAAAGCAACCAATTTTACATCATCCGCTAGTAGAGTTCTTCTTGCAGTACCTTATAAATGTACTTTGTACGGACCAATCTCCTGCATGGACTCATTTTTGCTCCCACCATGCACATCACTTCTGCACTGACTTTAAAGGGCATGAAAGAGTACGTAGTAATGTCAATTGGCCAGGAATCAAGTCAACTATAGCCACTCCCACAACGGCACGAATGTCCATTTCTACCTGCGCTTGTCTCTGAAATTATCAAGAGAAAGAAAACTCCACCCCTGCGAACAGTTAGACCTCGCTTTGTGCTAGGCTTGTGCTGGGCTCAAAAATAGGTCGCGTTATGTCGCAAGAATGGCAACAGGTGGATGCAGAGTTTAATTGTACGTTTTGCTACCTAGTAATTATTCTGTCTATCACTACTATGTGTCGCTGGCAAAGATGTATGTACAAATATACATTCATTTGTAGTAATTAAGAAAAAATGTTCAGGCCGATTAATTGACACTGGATACACAGAATCACTGCTAAGTAGTTAAAAATCTTTGTAAAGTCCTTGTGGTTCAGGGTTTGAAAGTAGTTGCATGATTAAAGAGCAGTTAAAAGACACGTAAAAACGGGGAATTCTTGCCCATGGCTACAGGATAAACAAAATAGTTCAGATTTTAAATTCTGGAAACATTTGAATTACAAATAAATGTGTTTTACACTTTGAGAGGGAGGCATCATTCCCAGGCAAAATTGATTTAATCTTTCAAGAGTTCACTCTTTGAACTGGTTCTTTTAAATTACATGTTACAATTCTGACTTTTGCTCTGCACGCTCCCTTCCTCCCTTTGCAGCGAACAAAACTGGTGAGCTGCTGATAAGGGAGGGGTTATTGCTTAAACCATGTATTTACAGACAGCTACAGCCAATTACCTCCAAAAGAAAAGGTACATGCCCTCGTGCTTTTATACATCTGGGAAACATGAGCCAACACCCCAAGGGACTGACTGCAAGCTGCACTGTGGTGATATTTCGATTTTAAATTCGGACTTAAGCAAAATGAGAGTAAGACATGCCTCCATTTGTTAGAAAAATGCTGAATTTTTTTCTTTATTTAGAATCAAATTTAGGTTTTATTATTTATACAACACAAATGAAGTTATGAAAATACCAGAAAAATGGTAAAATGGTGTACTTAATTCATTATCGAGTAACTAGATGAGAAGAAAACCTACACTCTGGCTTCTTGCATTAGTAGCAAAGTTGCACTAAAAACAAGGGTTTGGCTTTGTTCTCTGTGTGCAAGAGGCTTGCCTAATGCACATGTAAACATCTTGATTTTCTAATGTTTTTTTCTGAGTGTACCAAGCACCACGAAACCACCTTTTTTTAAAGCCTGGGTAATGCAAATAGCCCTTAGAATAGCAGTAGTAATTATGGAAACTATTTAGAGGTAGAATACTGGCAATTGCTTGTTGTACTATGTTAAGAATATCTCAGATAAAAAGAAAGGAAAGAACTAAACGACATCTTCGTCATAGATCATAGTGTCTGTCTGAAGTTTTCAACAGAAGTCTTTGTGAAGCAAATAATGAGGCCAATCCGTCAAAATCCTTCCTGTGGTTCCACTCTAGTAGGAGGGGGAGTAACTTGCACATATGTTATTCCTTTTAATTGAGCCACTAGACCCATGCTGTCACACTGTAAACATCACAGGACAAAACTGTAGATCAGATAGAGAAAACACATCGGAAGAAAGCAAACGGATAGAGGTGCTGAGGGAAACAATGACACAATATAGAGTAAAGCCTTGACACACACTAACCATGCATTTACTACATCTTAAGCTGTTTCGGGGTTTATGGCTAGGGTTGTAAAAGGGTCACATTTTTTTCCGGTAAGTTTCTATGGGAAGTCTAGTTAGGGATTTTTCTTTTTTTTTTTGTAAATGATGACCCTCAAGTGGCCAAAATGACTTTTCTCCGCAGGGTGTCAAGTCCCCCGCTTCGAGACAGGTTGAGAAGCTCGATCATCTGCGAGTTGAGCTGTTGCTCCTCCGCGTTGAGAGGAGCCAGATGAGGCGACTTGGGCATCTAATCACATCTTACTATATCTTATTTTTATTATATTATATCTTATTATTCCTGGTGCGGTGCTGCGGGCATGTCCCACCAGTAGGAGATCCTGGGGATGACCCAGGATACGCTGGAGAGACAATATCTTGCGGCTGGCCTGGGAACACCTTGGAATGTGTCCAACTTGGAGAGGTGAGCAAAATAATCTGCCCTGAGTGTGATACTTTGATGCACACCTCTATATGAAATGAAAAATCATTTGGGGGTTGGTCCAGATCTGTTGTTTTTTATTATTAACTCTTCATTTCATTCATTCAAGACACCTTGGACATGTGCATGCTTCCAACATTGTGCGAACTGCTTGGGAAAGGTCCCTTTGTGTACCAACGTTCTTAAAGGAATGAATGGATAATTTTGGTGAAAGAAAAAAACTACAAGCCCTGATCTCAACACCTGTATGTGATTTCTGATGCTTTGCTGACTTCGAGAAGGCATTCAACCACACGCTTTGGGGAGCGCTGTGGGGGGACGGTGCTCCGGGAGTATGGGGCACCTGACCCGCTGTTGTGGGGCTGGCAGTAGGTTGGATTGGTTTCTGCTGTTGGACTCCGCCAAGGCCACCATCTATTTAACCATTCTGTTCATAGCCATTATGGAGAAAATTTCTAGGCATAACTGAGGCATTGGGGACATCTTGTGGGCTTTTATTGACTTTTGGGTAACATTGGTGTAATTATAAAATATTTTTTTAGAGGAGAAAAAGATGATGATGTAACAGATGTATCAGTTGCATGAAGGCAATCCAACTCCATAAGCAATGATTAATCACTTTGAGCTTGTTACTTGCCTTATCTAAAGACTCGAACATTTGTTGCCTCACTGACAGACACTGTTGACGTACAACAGGTTTGGACAAATGCCCTACATTAGCACAAAATCAATAAGAAGCAGACTGGCCTGAGCTCTGTGGATTTCTGATTTCTGTTCAGCCCCTTAATTGGCATGGGTTATTGACATGTGGCTTACAGTAATTAGTCATGCTTATAATTGATTTAGAAGTTCTCTCCAGAAAGGATGGCTGTCTTCTAGTTTGGGAAGATTAGATGACTATGGAGAGTCTTAGGTATTTGGAAAGTTTATAGCACAAAGCGAGGAGCAGTTAATCTTTTACAATGTGCTGCTTGTATTTATTTTATTTTCCATTATTAACAATTGCCATATTGTATAAAAACACAAGGTTCTCATTCTTGAAGGTCTATGATTCTAAACTTTCTTTTTTTTTTTTTAAACCCTGTGTCTTCACCAATACAGAAAAATTGGTAATTGTGCCAAGTCATTTTACCTTTAAAAAATGACTCATGTCAGTTTATAGATTGGACATCTTTCTAAATACCAACGACTAATTTTCTAGGATAATTAACGAGGAAATATTTTAAGCCATGAATTGTGTTTAGCTCTTGCAATGAAACTAAAATCATAAATATACTGTGCACAGTGATGAGAAAAGCACATAATGAATTCCAAATAAAATCACCTGGCCAATATTTTATAACACACTCTGCTTTGAATCCATGTATGGAGATTTAAACAAAGCACATTATATGTACAGTACTGCTATGAGAGCAACCAGCTTGAAATAAAAAAAAAAAAAAAACTTTTAGGTCTTTATCTTCCCACTGCAGTTTACGTATGTAGTGAAAGTAGTAGAAATCCATCACAGTCTACTGAAAGAGGGTTAGAAATATACAGCAGCTGGGTTGAGTCATTGGATTTATCCTTCTGGGAGTTTGGGTATGGTTCTTTAAGGAATGCAACTACTTTTAAGGCTATCTGAATTATACAATGCAATTACCCAAAGTATGCAAATCATTCACAAATGGCCACCCTCCATGTTGGGCCCTTTCAGCGTTATTTGCCTACAGAGAGCGTTTATGTCCACAAAGCACAGTCAGTTGCTTAATGCCAGTTATCAAGCCAACATATAGTACGAAGTGGGAAACATTAAATGGTGAGGGAATAAACATGTTTTGGTCCTCAATGCCCTTTTAGTGCAATTCAGGTGTTCACTTTTATATGCTTCCTGCATAATTGCCTTGTCCCTCCACTAGCAGCAGGTAAAGCGAAGCTCTTACAATGTTACCGCGGTAATACTGATTGATAGAGTCGATACTTGTTAAGTTCCACACCATTGAGTATCCCCACGCGGAGGCATGTCAAATTTCAGGGAACAAATTAGAACGACCAGCATCATGATTAATCCCTGACGGGAAAATGGAAATATTGTGAATACCTGTGAACCCACAGAGGACATCAGGTAACACAACCAGACAGCAACTTTTGCATCAACTGCGTCACAATACGGACACACTCAGAAAATTAATGACAAAGAGGGAATTTATGGTAACATTGTGTCAGAGAAGTGAATTGTGCCAAAATCATTTCAACTATTTAAGAGTGAAGATTGAGATTTTTTTTGTCATCCCAGTGAGGTCAATGTTTTACAGTCAGCTGTATTATTCTTATGGGTACTCTTGTATCACCTCAATTTACAGGCAGTTAATTGAGCTGTCATGGCTGACTTTTATCAGTAACAATACAATAAAATCACAGTAATGAACCCTATTAACCCATTAAAGACCACATAAAATAAATGGAACCCAGCATGAAATCATTAACTGCTTCATGAACTCAGCTTTTAACGTTAAAATCTCAAAAAACTAGAGGTCGCCCAGTGTCCTGTGATGGATTGTTTATGACTTTAGAGATTCCACTGTCATGTCATGCAAGCACTAGACAAATTTGCCATTATTTTCAAGGGTAATTCAACAGTTGTATAGGACCCTTGAATTATTGAATAAGTATCCCCCAAAATTAGAACCACAATTGCTAATTAAAATTACAAATACAATGTGGATGCTTGATTCTCATTAATATACGTATCACACTGTATATCACCTTGACATCAGGCAAATGATTTCCCGAGCAGCTGTGACCAATGTAATAACATCTCCACAGCAATTTTATTGGATGCTTTGTTAGTGCTTAGAAGCGACACGATCATATCTGAATCAGTGCATATTGTAATGACCTACAATAGAAGTAGTTGACCCATCCTGATCAAGCCACATAGCCAAACCAAGACTTTCAAGTCACCAAGTATATATATTTATTTAGTTCTATTCAAAATATGACACTATGCTCTCATACTACAGATTTATAGTTCAATTACTGCTCAAGAGATTTCTCTTTTATTATCGTGTGAGTTGATTTTAATGTTTTACTGCCTCATTATCTTATAGTTTAGTGCAACAGCTGTCTGGAAATTCTGTCTCAAACTAGGATCTCAGTTATAATCAATCATATAAATAGTTTTGTGGGGCAAATGGGGCCGCTGCAAATGAGCTCTGACATGCTTACAGGGGTAGTTAAAGAAAAATCTATAATAAACCTCAACCTGTCAATCCTTCTTTACACTCTTGGTGATTGGTGGCAGATGTTTTACGCATTGCTGAGAAGCACTGAGTGAAGCATTGTGCCCAATAATGGAATGAAATAGTATTTAACACCTCTGGAAACTGGATTTGAAAAGCTTTTCTTCACACATACACAGAGGGTTAGAGTTCATAGCTCTCATGTCACAATATACATTTCTGCTATTAGAATTGGTACTTCCAAGAAAGAAACCATGCATCAAATATTTGCCATTGGGAAATCATTGTGGTTGATCAATTTTGACGAGAGAATGCCATTATTTCATCACAAACCTTTCCTGCAGACACTGCAAAGCTGAGCTCATTTAATCAAGAGCTTTAATAAGCTTAGTTGTTGCTTGACTGACTGCATACTTACAAGGAAATTCACTGAAAATGCGGACAGAGAGATGATAAAGGCAGGGGGAGTCAAGAAAGACAAAAGGACAGAGGTGGTAGTACTGACATTCTGTACTTGAGATTCTGTACGCCGGCCTCGGACGGACGGACGGACGGACGGACGGACGGACGGACAGACGGACAGACGGACAGATAGACAGACAGATAGACAGATAGACAGATCGATTTTTTTTAACTTAGCAACAATATAACGGTCTTGATTAACTATATTAACCCTGTTTCTAATTTCTCAAGAAAGAATGACCGTGGCGCTTGTACCGTATTGGCCCGAATATAAGATGACCCTGATTATAAGACGGTCCCCCCTTTTTAAGACTGATGTTTGAAAAAAGACTTTTTGAACACCAAATCAAATTTTTATACAGAAAATAATTACTGTACATCTGAAACAAATGATTATAACAATATATTTGAGAGAAAAAACATGTTATTTGCCTCATTCAAAACATGCAAAAACTGTCTATCACATCTGAACATTTAAATATTTAAACAAAAGTGGAATCACATTTGTAAATGAATGGTTTCTGGTTTTTGAAATGTAAATACGTAAACCTACTGTTTCTCCATTTCTGTTATCTCGTCTCTAATTTTCTTCTCTTTTCTTTCTTACCGCTATTTTTTATTTTTCTTCTTTGTGTTACCGCTATTTTTATTTTTATTCTTCATGACAGGGGTTCGCTTTGGCCTGGGGAGCTAAGTTCAGCATTTGTTTTAAATATATCAGGCGCCATCTAGCGTTGTGAATGGGTATAATGTCTAGACCTCGAATGTAAGACGACCCCCACTTTTTCAGTCTTATTTCAATGCAAAAACACCACCGTCTTATATTCGGGCCAATACGGTATTTCTAAAAACAGGTGAAGCCCAGTCTAGTGTCACCAGTGTGGCCTACTTAATGTTTACTTCTGCTCTCCCAAGATTTGGTGACATCTTGTAGGTTTTCTGCGGCCACCCGATTTAATAGGCCGATTCTACATCACACACTCTATTGTGAAATGCACTCACATGCACGCACGCACGCACGCACGCACGCACGCACGCACGCACGGAGACACACACACACACACACACACACACACACACACAAAATGCTAAAAGTTTTTTGCACTTTTATTATTTATGTGTATGTGTACGGGAGTGCTGAATTTGTGATATACTTTGAAGAAATGGGTAGCCAATCTGCTCCTCTGCAGATTATTTCTCATCCAAGACCCTGCTTTTTTGTCAACGACAACACCCCCTATCTTGTCTGTCCGTTCCCTCAATCCTCCGCTGTCTCACACGATTACCCCCACCCCTGAATTCTCTCTTTCTCTACTTACTGTCAATCAGGCAGTAAGGCCTGTATATCTCTGCAAGAGGGCAATTAATCTTTTAGGAATGATTATCTCCGTAGACTGTTAGCAACTACAAAAAGTTGTTGCTGCAGAGAATCTATGCAAAAACAGCGCTGTAGTATACCATAAAAAAGCCAATCCATTGTTCCTTTAGGATGAAAATGGCTCCAATGTCCCTGAGATTGTAAGCCTTCCCATCCTGACTGCAGAGTCACAAAAAAATGATATTTATAATGAAATATGTCACACAAGTTCAGGGTGAGTGACCATCTGTTAGATCTACTATTAATAGTAAAGAAATATTCCACAATATTCCATAATAAAAATTCCAGAGGTGTCTGAAACCCAAGTAGAACTCCACAGGTGGAACCCCACCGGTCATAGACGTATAATCTGAACTCATACTATATTTTGTCCTCTTTAATTTGATCACATGGTCAACTGTGTCAAAGGCAGCGCTGAGACTTTGCCAGCATCTATGTTCAGGCAAATGGCATTTTTCATCTTCATTGGGAGGGTGGGGGGTGGGGGGAGGGTCTTACTTAGGTGACATTTTGACAGACGGGTCAAGGTGGATGTGTGACTCCATCAGGGATCAACTCTAAGCCCCTTACTCTTTGCAGTAGCGATGGATAGGACGGTGATGAGTACAGATGTACAGATTAGAGACAGTGGCACAAAAGAAACAACACCAAAGAGAGCTGGAGGTGGTGGAAATGAAAGATGTTGAGGTCACCTGTGTGGATAAGATTAGAAATGAGCTCATCACAATGTGATAGATGTTTCGGGTAAAATTTTAGAGAAAGCCAATTTAGATGAGTTAGACACATACAGATAAGAGATAGTGAATATATCAGTAAAAGACTGATGAGAATGGATCTGCTGGGAAAGAGCACAAGAGGAAGTTCTAAGAGAATGTTGATCGATGTAGTGAAGAAAGAATGAGGACACTTGGTGTTAGAGAGGAGACAAACCGAAAGGAAAAGAAGAAAATGATCAGAGCCTAAATCCTGATTGGAAAGTATCAACAGCATTATTGGCATATGAAAAAATGCAAATAAAAGGTGGGGGGTTCATTGTAGTAAATTTCATACTTTAGTATGACACCCAACTATTTTTTGGTATTAAAAAAAGTGTCACAGTTACAGTTGCTTTGGAGTCTAATAGTTACATTTGTTTTGACTTGATTGAGGGCCTGAAACAAAGTCCTACCATCCTTTTTGTCAGAACGACATTGTGTTGAGTCCACAGGCTCAAAGCCATCTGGCTAGCATCACTGTGAGAATCGGCGTCCACTTCTCACTTCTTTCACACACTGAGCCAGAAAACACTGCCTTCTGGTCATTTTGCCAATTGTCCAACCACTTCCTGTCCATTCTTTGAACGTGTAAACACGAGGCTCAGCCGATGAGATTACAGCATAAAGGAGACACATAGAAAATAAACAACATATCTTCACAACCCAGGGGAAATCCTTACACCCTCTTTCTAGCTTTTGAACGGAGCAATGGAAAAGGGAAGAAATCAATAAGAAAAGACAGAAAAGGGTAAATATTGAAACTCGACCTTCATTATTAGCGACGGCAATAGATGTGACAATGAGAGTAAGAAAACTTGGGTGCCTCGCCCACAAGTTTCTTTTTGTTTTAAATGCGCTCATTTACTGTAATTGTGCTGAGTGCACTGGAAACCCGAAACGGGAGCAGGGAAGGGTTGTTCGATATGTTTAGGGAGAGGTGTTGTTAGGGTTGGATGAGACAAGTCAAGAGGAGGTGTACGAAACAGTGAGGGTGCGGGCACAGTGTGCTTTCATTAGCACTCTAAATGCTAATGAATAAGTTCCTAGCTTTGAAGATGCAGCTATGTTAAATATGCAAGAGCTATCCACTGAAGCACATCAAGAAGACGGCTGAAGGAAGAATAGAGAGGTGCTGAGATAGGGATGGGAGGATGGGAAGGAGCTATCTCCTCTACTCTAATGGGACATGATGTCTTAGAAATGGACCATATGGAACCTGAAACCTCCTCATAGAAATCAGTTAAGAAAACTGATGAAATGAGAATCGCTGCCTTAATTGCTGCAAATGAGCATTTGCGTGACATGTCGCTGTGTATTCGTCTGCTCTTCTCCCTGCGGAGACAGATGCAGAGTTAGTCATTAGTGTTAAGTCAAAAGACATTAAGCCAAGCTGCGTGTGGTGCACTAATGCCCAGGCAGTTTGAAGCGATGACAACCAGGGACAAATCTTAACAGTTTCGTTTTCATTCCTCCCTGAAGGGGTAAGGCATGTGCTGTTTGGTTTTAGGCAAACACTGCACAATTATACAAATTAAAAATGGTGGCAAGTATGGCAGAATATTTTGGGAAACAATATTGCTGGTAAACAAACACAAAAACATCAACACTCAAGTAAAATACATAGTCAAGGCTCAACTGTTTCACATGCCAGCCACTAAAACAAAATAAAGTCCTTAAAGTTTTTTTGTTGACATTAATTAATTTTCAATTAATTGTACACATTATGCAAAATTCCCACTGAATTCTCAAATCCATTTCTAATTTGCAAGTTTTAGGTCTCATGTATTTTGCAAAAAAAATAAGAATCAATGTATGCATAATGATATTTAACTGACTGTTATTCCGTGGCGTTCATTAGCGGGTTAACGACTTGCCATTAGTACCTCTGCCAAACTTAACAGCGAGTTCACAAGGTCCTTTAGTTTGATTTCCAATTAATATGTATGAGTAGACCTGTGTGTGAGTCCTGATATGAAGACTTAATCGAGATGACAAAGCTATGTGATGCCTTAGCTGGAGGAAATCACTATGCTATTTATTGCTGGTCTGACCACCAAATAGCAGAGGAAGGACAGAGTGTGGGAAGTCAGCTGGAAATGAGATAGAGTGGAGGACGTTAGAGGATGGAAATAAAATAGAAAGCTGGATCGGTGACTACAGAAATATGCTGATGTCAAACGTGAGCCAGGGAATCAAGGGAAGTTGGATAAAAAGGTTTAAAAGCTGACAGAATTTGCATTTGTAGGCAGCAGGAGCATACGTTGGCGCCCAAATCCCATAGAATGTCACTTTTGCCGGGGGAATACTTTGATGTCAAAAATGCAGTGCTTACTGGAACATCCTGTGGAAATGATAACAACACTGGAGCGTCCACACTTTGCGTACTGTCTACTGATAGTTGACAGCATTAAAGCACATTACTGCTCTATCGGTACCGCTGCTCGCAATGTTATGAATTATGCCGTTTAAATGGCTTCCCTTTTTTTTATATGAGCTCTGGGCAGGGTCTGTGGAGAGGCACCTAATGGCAGTAAATGAATTCATGCCCAGATAATGCGTAGGCTGCAAACACAGCAAAGCAACAACAGCTGTCACGGATAGATGGGGAGGCAGGAGAGGAGGATTGAAGAGAGATACAAGAACAAAGAAAGAGCGAAGCTGCAGAGGAATGCAAAAAGCAGCACGGAGTGCATGTGCAGAAATGTAAAAACAAACGGCTTGTGTGAGGGACAATGAAACAATATCAGTGATGTTTAACAAGTCAGGAGGGGTGTTGAAAAAAGCTGTTTAAGACTGAGGAAGATGTGAGGAAATCTATTGATTGCCTCAGCATGTATTCTCCTGGTGGCAAACTCAAGGCCTGGGGGCCAGTTCAGGCAAGCTACATCATTTCATGTTGCTCACAAACGCAACATTTATTTGGTTTCATGGTCCGATGAGGGAAATCATAACTACGATGTGGCCCCTGACAAAATGAGTTCAACACCCTTGCTCCAAGTCAATGTAACCCTTATTGGATGGTAGAGCCCCAAATCTCCTGGTCTCCGAGTTATGTTGTGGAAATTAGTCCCAGGAGACGTGATTGTTGTTTGACCCTTTTACTTCTCTGCACAAACCACATGTGCGTTGGTCAGCTCTCAAAGCATAATTGCCGCACTAAGAACCAAACTGTAACTTTTCTATTTTTGGCTAATTGGCTAATAGTATGCACACGGTGCTACCCAACACACGTCAGTAGTGACGGAAATGAACAAATAAGTACCAAAAGGAAGTATTATTTTGATTATGATTATGGTTATTATTATTAGTATTTCTATAAAAAATACCTATGTATATTGTATGTTACTCCTTGTGGTAGCCATGCTTGAGTAAGAAGTGCTATTGCTTGAGGTGGGGCATGTGGTTGAACGAAATTAGAACACCTCTCAACAAATGATGGAGCTGCAGATGCTTATGAACCATTGGTGAGAGGAGGAGCCCGTTTCAGAATGTCAGAAGTCCCTTTTATATCTGGAAAGCATTTTCAACACAAAGTGTGGGGATGTCATTCAAAGAGAGATGATGGGATGGTCAAAAAGTAAAAACAGAAGGTGATGATTGAACAAATGGGTAATGGCGGGCTGGGGGAATGCCATCACACTGTCACCTAGTCAAATGTTACTGCCGCCTGCACTAATCGTTAATGAGGACAGCAGGAACATTATGCAGATGAGCCTTAAAGGGGCGTGGACTACGACCTTAAGCCGAGGGTCCCCCATCATTACATTTGATTGGTTCCACACCTCATTGCCATCTCAGCCGTCTTCTTTTCTGCCCCGCTTTGTCTAATAGTTCTGCTTCATTTTTTAAATTTTCTTCATTGGACAGAACAATTCGAGAAATACTTGGAAAATGTCAGTTTGTTTTTAGGCTTATATTGTATGAGACATCAGGCCTACATCACAGAATAAAGGTTACATAAAGAACAAAGTATAAGGGAAATAGCACCTGCATAGCAATTGATACATCAAGAAATGACCAGTCACAACTGCTGGAGCCTATTGAAAAGCAGACTACACGCTGGACTGGAATTAAAGTGCACATACAGTATAGTCAGACAACAATTCTCACTCATTCTTACCTTTTCTGAGTGGGTACTCAATCGATACTGCCTGCATAAAAGTCAGACATAAACCTTTACGCCATCAGTGATGTAATTATTATTATTATAAGTATTTTCGAAAAAGCAGTTTCCCAACAAAAAACTTTCTTTTTCACAGGCCACTGTCCTTTGTGAAAGGTAGCGATAACTTGTGGAGTCAACCAGCAAATTTGCATGCTTCTGCTGTAGTATCAAAAGGGATAGCACTGCGACTGAGTGTAAAATATCACACATGACACTTGCTGTTGAGGGCTGTTTGTGTTGAAAACAATAGTCACTGTCCTAGAGGCTGGCACGGATGTTAACATGCATCTAATTGTCAAGAGAAGCCAAAGTCCTGCTTCAGAGTCTGTTTCAAAGAAATTCTGTACTGTGTGAGAGGGGCTAATGAATGGTCATCACTACAATGTGAGTTGCCTTCACGAAGAGGCTGCAGCCTCCACGGAGAGCCTCCTTAACGCATTGCTTGTTTTGGTTGTATTGCCGTCTCATCAATAAGTGAAAGGCATGCTCTTTTGGGTTGTGATCATCGGACTGAGTTGGCCAGTGAAGAATATTCCACTTCTTGCACTCCAATGTCTTCACTTTAGAGAAGCAGCCTGATCAGATGAGGAGGAGGGCCCTTGTGATGTGAGGAAAATTCACACCAGGAAGTGTTCCTCAAACTAGCATCCGTGGCGAGGATGAGAGGGTGGGCTAGTTGGAGGAAATGCATGTGCCAAACGGAGGCGAAATTAAAAAGAAAAATACAGTCACAAAAAGGCTTCAATACATTCCAGATGGAATTTCGAGGATCATTTCGGAATGATGGCTCATCAAGCTTCTTTCACAGCACGTCTAATTGCTTTTAGATCTGTTCCTATGGAAACTGACGTTTTCTTTTAAGCTGCTTAGTGGGGGATGTTTCATCACCTTTTCTCATGGGGGTTGGTGCCACTGCTACATGTGAGGTGGATGAATGTGACACACTATATGCACAGTACCTTATTGTGCCTCAGAGGACAGGAAATATTCAGTGCAGTAATCCAGTAGAAGGTTCAGTACTCGGAGAATACAAGTACTGTGCATTTTGTTACTTACAGACAAAAGTATTGCATGATGTAATGGGATCATAAAAATGATAATGAAGCCAAATATGCATTGGCTGGTGTTTGCACTGTATATTGAGATAATAAACATACCATACCATGACTAGAACACTTCCCTATTCAATGCCACATGTGATTCACACACAATTGCCTTCCTTCTAATGCTTGAGTAATTAAGTAATACTCACTGTTTTATCAAGGGTTTTGAATCTTGGTAGCAAATACATTAGTAAAATGCAGTAATGCGGTAATAAGAGAACATATATTATATGAGGTATAGGAGTATAGTGATCCCTCGTCACTTCGCGCTTCACCTATTGCGGATTTGCTATTCCGTAGGTTTATAAAGTGACGGGAGAACGGAGTTTAAATACATGCCGATAGTGCGGGACATGCCTCTGAGCAATGTGCGTAGAAGCGTGGGAAGCGTGGGAAGCGCGGCACCCAGCCTGTCACGAACAAGGCAGGACAACCATGCGCAACATGGACTGTTTATTTAGGGAATGCGAAAAGAGGGAAAAAGGAGGCTGGAACACCAGCAGAACAGGTACACGAGGCGACTGACGAGCCGGTCAGTGAGCTTGCGTCTCGGTGGCAGACTGTGGCAAACAAACTCGTAGTTGGGGACAGGTAGAAGGTCGGCCCAAAAAGAGTTCAGGCATCTCGCGACACAGCGGATCAGGCAAACGGGAATCAAGTGGCAGGCAAAACGGCGAGGACTGACTGGTGCATGGCGTCTTTATAGTTCTGCATTGGTGATGCACGCCCCCGAGGTCTAGTGTGGAGGGCATGTTAGCCGACCAGAAGGGCGAGAGCAGAACAGAAACGTGACACAGCCGCGCACGAAGGGAAAATGCACCGCCGCGCAGAAGGAGTTGGGACAGTGGCAATGAGCGCTGATAGCACGGGCGTGCCTCTGAGCAATGTGCATCACTGCGGACGTGACTGAGGACAAGCCCGGGAGGCTGGCAGCTGGCCATACACGAGGGAACAGCACCAGACGGTGCAGGAGTTGGGACAGGTAACAATATAACGTTTGTACTTTTATTTACTGAAAATGTATAATACATGCACAGAACGGTGCGGGAATGGTTATTAAGAAAATGGGAAAAGTTGATGTAGCGTAAAAGTATTGGGGATGGTTTACAAAGCCTTAATATTGTGTATAGGACCACAACGCATTCGTGACTCACTTTGGTTTTGCTATGCATGATGTTCCCTGTCGGTGTCTACTGTTGTGTCCATTCCTGTTCGTGCCCAGTGTTCCTGTTCTTGTCATCTGGTTTTCCCTCGGTCTGTCTGAAGGCTCACGGTCAGAATTTTAACCTTGTCCAAGGGGACTTCATGTCGGTCAGTCTGTCTGTTTGCTGGCCGTGAGTCTCCCTCCCGTCTGTGTCGTCGGTTCCCCACCTGCCTCCCTTCAAACTCCTTTTCCCTGCAATAAATCCTGGTTCAAGCTGCATTTGGTCGCCCTGGCTCAACTCATTCCTGACAATATTTACATTTCTAAATAATATATATACCATTTATACTTCGCAGATGTTCATTTATTGTGGGTGGTTCTGAAACGCACCCTCCTGCGATAAAGGAGGGATCACTGTATTGGTAGATCCTATCCATTTACTGGCAGTCAATGCATACTTCCAATTTTCTGCTGCGAAATAACAGTTCATTAAAACAAAACTCAGAACTTAGTTTGTCTCTTGCATTAAACTTGTACTTGGCAGTCTGACAAAAATTCTGGATGTCATTAGAGTGCATGGGACCACCTACACTGTCACTTTCATCTTCAGTCGCTATATTTGTATCAAATGATGATGCAAAGTAACATTTTTCCACAGACATTTTATGAAGCTGAAACAAGCCACACAGGTTTTTACTGTAATACTGTCTCTGTGTATGTGCTACAATTCACTGAATGTGCTTAATAAGGCTTGAAATGCATTTGATGACAGGCTATGAATAAGTTTAATGTAGGTTGTGTTGTGGCTCCGAAGGATCATTAGACTATTTTTATTATCATTATTATCTCCATGCTGCGTAGTCACACTCGTTCACCTTGGAGCACAGAATGCTGGCAAGCAAATCTACGTAAAGCCTTCACTTGAGCTGTTGTAAAATGAGTCTTCAGCATATCGTCAACCTGGACTTTAACAATACATCCATTACTACTAGGACAACCAAAAGAAAAGGCTATTTTTAAATTTGATTTTCTCAATTCTCATCCATATTTTACAAAAAACATTTTACCATGTAACCAACCCAAGTGATGAAAAAAGAGATCAGCATTAAAGAATTTTTGTTAGCTCAGATAGATTAAAGGATGGATGGATGGATGGATGGATGGATGGATGGATGGATGGATGGATGGATGGATGGATGGATGGATGGATGGATGGATGGATGGATGGATGGATGGATGGATAGATGGATGGATGGATGGATGGATGGATGGACGGACAGACGGATGCAAGGGTTTGTGGATGGGTGGGATAGATGATGGATGGATGGATGAATGGGTTTGTTAGGGTGGGGAGGATGGATGAATTGATAGGTTTGTGGGTTAGGGTGGGGTGGATGGATGATGGACTGATGGACAGATCGATCAATCGGTCGGTAGGTAGATATCCACAAGAAAAAATGCCATGTGTAGAATTCACAATAATTAACGTCTATGTAAAGGTGAATTGGGAGGAAACATTATTCATCCCCGATTATTGTCACAAGCACTAAGGCAGTAAGTACTGTATTTTGATTCCATTTAAATTCTGCCAATCCACAACCGAGCCACAGTGTGCCTCTGCGCTGAGGACAGCTTCCGGAAGATGCTGACGAGTTCAGGGGTTGGGCCAAACAGCTCTTATCTCCAGCTGGCAGCTGGAAGTGGCAGAAATAATTCAGTTTAATAGCCATTGCTGTTGCGTGATAATGGCCACACTCCTGTCATGATGGGAGACTTCTCACCTTTTTACTCCTATAGCTTTGCTTCTCCTCTGCAAGCACCTGCCGTTTAAAGCAGGAGGTAAAAATTCATATTCCTTCAGCTTTTACCTTCATGGTCCCTGAAGTGACTCACAGCAGTGATTTGAGGCACACACTATTTTAGCAATCTATTTTATTTCAATTTTAAAGTTCCATCCACAAAGGACAACATTATTAATGGCAATTCCCATAAACCTGCATACATCTTAGAAAATGCATGCCAGGCTAGAAGTTGGCAATACGCCAGTGCAGTTATCAATGCAGGGAAACTGACACGACTGTACCCGTCTGGACCCCAAGTGTCCTTGCAGAAACGGCCCCTGGGTCGACAGCCAGTGGCAGTATGAGGCAAAATTGCAAAAAAAAAAAAAAACTGATTCATATTCTACAATCAAAATACAGCGTTTACCTGAATGGTGGCATGGTCCATGACTCCGCCCCATAGGGGAGAGTGGAGAGACATACTGCGTTGTACACGGCAATCTTGGTGCTGCCCTTCAGGTCACGGTTTTCAAAAACTCTGCGGCGTTGGCGACTAAAGGTTGATGAGACATTATTGATACGGGTGTGCAGTTCAGCATCAAGGGAGCAGCATGAGGACAAAGTGGAGCCAAGGTAAGTGAAGCGATACACTGTTAAGTGGAATGCCAACTATATGGAAGCTTGGGGGTGGGGAGGTAGAGGTAGCAAGTTGGGACATGACTTCAGATTTTTGAATGTTGACCTGGAGACCAAAGGATTGGTACAGGCTGGAAGTGGTGTACAGGGCTTGCTGCATAGAGTCTGGGCTGTGAGCTAATACAGCGCAGTCATCAGCATACTGAAGGTCATAGATCCGACAGGTCTTGGTCTTTGCGTGGGCCTGGAGCCGCCGGATGTTGAAGAGCCTTCCATCTAGGTGATACTCCACCTGTACACCATCTTCATGACCCATGCCACGATGGAAGAGGGACGTAATGGCAGAGAGGAGGATGTTAAAGAGCACTGGAGCCAAGAAACAGCCCTGCTTCACCCCAAGGGCTCTGACTGGAGCCCACCTGTGAGCACTCTGGCTTGGATCCCAACATACAGCTGCTGGAGGATACATAGAAACTTGGGTGGTACGCCTAGTTTGGAGAGATGTTTCCATAGCAACTCACGGTTGATGGTGTCTAATGCTTTGCTGACGTCGATGAAGGCTATGTAGAGGTCCTTGTGATGTTCTCTGCTCTTCTCCATTAACTATCTTAAGACAAAGATCATGTCTGTGGTGGATCTTTTGTATACCCGCTCTGTGGTATGGATACTGCTGGGGCCTGAATTTCCCCACCCCTGGGAATCAATAAATGTTCAATCAATCAAATCTAGTTTTCCGGAAGCCACACTGAGTTTCCGGGAGCACAGCTTCTGAGATGTGCTCGGCCAGCCTGCTGAGCATGATCTTCTACTACAATCACAAGCATCAAACTACTGCTGTGAAAAAGTAATTAAAACAACAAAGTTCCAGATTAGGTCGTTTGCATTCCCTTCTCCACTGCACAGTACCAAGCCCAATCTACTAGGCAATGACATCCTGAATTGCGGAAGGCATCCTACCCAGTGACAATGGATGAGAAAAATTGTTTCTTGGATTATTTTCTCCTGGCACATGACTGTTGACAGTAGAAAGGAGAACAATTTAATTTGAGATGAGCCAGAAAAGCAGAGGAAACAATACTGAATACAATACTGCACCTCTAGAGCTGGACAGCATTGTAAATATAGATTCATGCCGTTGGTGATGTTGAATAACCAGTAAGCAGGCACCAGTAGTTTATTTCACATGCTTGGATCCCTGATTTAGAAACTTTAGTACCTTATTTTTTTCCATTAAAAAGAACCATTAAAATTACGGCAGTGATTTAAGTACGTACTGTGCAGTGGAAAGGGGGCAAATGCCATTTCATTGGCTGAGAGCTATTTTTAGATCTTTGGAGAATTTTAGTCACGTGTTCCACCATAAACTTCTGTTAACCTGCCGATTGACCAGTTGAATTACATGATTTCTTTGGATACTTTCACATAATCTTTCTGGAAAAGGACTTAACCCATCATGAGTCTCTTAGACTTCATGGAGTGAACTCCCCATTTGAAGGTTATCCCATCTAAAAGACTCCCTTAGACAGCCCTAAAGCTCTCCTACCGCCAGGAAGGTTTACAACTAAATGTGATTCATCCCTGGCTCTGGTGTCTAAGACGTATGGAGAAAAAATGGACTGACAGAGACTGGATCTCAAGGCCAGAGAGGGAAGGGTGGCTGGGAAGAAATATATTTTGCCATGCTGAGACTTCATTTGAAGAATTATCATTGTAGATTAACATGTTTTTTATGTGTGTGGAATTACCCTTGAATTTCTATAGCTACGCAATACAATAAGGGGCTCATAGAACAAAGACTAAAGTGAAATGTCTTTATTCCACAGGATGGGCCTAACTTTAAGTGGTCTCAGCCTGTGAATACAGGAAGAATGATGAGTCAAGGTCATCAAGATCTTCTCGCGTAGTTCATATTGAGTTTGAAAAGTTGATGGTTTCACAACACACTTGGGAAAAATTGGGGTAGGGGTAAATTATCTTGTTATATTTTTATACTGATTAAGATCAAATTAAAGTAAAATACAATTATTCTAAAATTGCAGTCAGTATTTTACTAGTACACGTAGTTATTTTCTCCACATTTTACCCTACAGATTAGCTAATCCACTAATTAGCTGAACTAAGACTGTTTCACATCTGATTATGATTGGATTCATCAACAGCTATGTGGAAATTTGTTTGTGCGTTCACGATTGCGAAAGTGTGGTGAAAGGTGTGTGCAGCTTCCAATAGGTCAGGACTATCATTTCCTGCACACAGATGGCTAACATAGGATGAGGAGAGGATTAGTGCTGGCTTTTCTCTTAACCTTGTAACTATGGGCATACCGTTGAAAATTCTATTTTGTTTTATGTTTGAATTTTTAATTTTAAGTGTCAATGCTTGGAATTATTTCATATTAATGTTCTTTTTTTACAAACTACATGCACCCAGACTTATTCATTTAAGACAACTAGGATCTTATATCTCAGCAACTTAATACGACAGAAGGAAAAACTGATAAATTAGTTAAAAAAAAAAGCTGTCAGACCTAACCCAACAAAAACTCTTCATTGTTTATGTATATAGGAGTTTTTTCAGTGCCCTAGGCACTAACGAGCAAACAGTCCGGGGAGTAGTCTACCCGCAATTCTGAACAGGAGTTGAATAGGAGGAATAAAAATTACAGAATTAAGCAGGCAAGTGATCAGACAGGCAGGTGGACAGGCAGACAGGCGGAAAACAGGGCATGAAGATAGGCGTCATCAACAGGCAGGGGACCGCAAAATTGTGATCACTGACAGGCAATAAGTCAGGCCAGGCAGAGTTCAGGATAGGTTGGTCAAACAGGCAGGATCAGTAACTGGAGTCAGTTGGGGGAACAGCCAGTAAGCAGAACGTGTAGCAACAAAAACAAGGGAAGTGACGGGAGAACAACATTTAAATACCTGCCCTGATAAGCGGGTAATGAGGAACAGATGGCATGCAATCAACGCTGGTTAGCGCGGGGTGTGGCTGTTGGCATTATGCGTCATGGAAGGCAAGGCTGTTGGCAATGTCAGTCATGGAAAGTGCTGACCAAAGTGCAGGTGGAGCAGAGACCTGATAGAACTCCCCCACACACCCAAAGGTACGGCTCCAGAAGTCCTAAAACAGAACCCCTGGAATGGGGCGGGCAGGGGGTAACCAGAGGTAGCTCAGAATTCCTCAGAGGCGTTGGGGGCCATAGCGTTGACGTCAGGCGTACCCACTCCCATCTCCTAGGCAATCACTGGGTTGTGTTGGCGCAGCCAGGGATGGCCCAGGGCGACAGGTTGACCAAGGATGCTCAGGAGGTGAAGTTGGATCTCCATCCGGTGGTTGCCGGATAAGAACATGGTAACAGGAGGATTACCGTGTCCAGTGGGTTTTCTGTCTAACGCTAGTGTGGGAACGGAGTGAGTCGAGGGAAGATGGCCAATGTTCAGTTGCCAGGCGAGTTCAGCATCCATAATTTTGGCCTATGTTCCAGAGTCGACAAGGGCAACCAAGGTATGGGTACTCCTGGTGAGCAAGAGACGGGTCGGGAGCAGAGACTTACGGCAGGCTGGGGAAATGCGGATTGCCGAGCTCACATGGAGCTAGGCATGCGATAACTCGATGACCCTTGCCCCCACAGCACAAACACAATAGGGCACATTGCTGGCATTCTTCCAGAGTCGACAAGGGCAGCTGCAGTTGACCAAGGTCCGGAAGTTACCACGGTGCGGCTGCCATAGTGGATTCCCAGCAGCTCATGGGCCGCATCGGAACTGTTGAAAACCTTGAAAATGTCCCGGACAAATGCCTAAAAAGAGGCTGGAGTTTGCCGATCAAACTCCGCGGAGCCCCAGAGACAAGCTCGTCCAGTCAGGTAGATTATGATGTAGCTAACCTTGGTGCCTTCTGTGGCAATAGTTCTGGCTGCAAGGAGAACTAGATCCTGCAGATGGACCGAAATGCCCAAACCTGTTGGGGGTGGCCATCAAACCTCTTGAGGTGCCCGACCTGGGGTTCCGGTGTGGTTGCTCACGGAGCACCCCAAGTGATGCCAGCTTTTTGCAGCGTCACATGGAGTGCGCTTGGTCTGCCCATATGACCTTTATAGCACACTATTGGCCGATAGAGGAGACGAGACCAATGGGAACATCCTAATCTGTATCCTTGCCGCTCATTGTCTTAGAGCAGTTCTAACCACACTTTACATATCTGAGCCTCCCGCTACGTATCCACTCTTCCACTTCGTTCGCGTCAGCAGAATCTCTGATTTGCACTTCATTTCATAATCGGGACCAACCTCCCATCTATCCAAGACTTGTACCTGTCCAGGATCAGGAAACGTGCAAGTAACATCTCTACAGACCCTTCTAACCCAGGTCACAGTCTGTTCAAACTACTCCCCTCCAAACGGCAGAGCGTTGTACGGCAAAACCAGCAGACACAGACACAGCTTCTTCCCCCAGGCTGTCGCTCTGATGAACTCACACCACTCATAGAGTCTCAGAGACATCACTGGGCGATAACATCCTGCTCTTGCCACTTAAATTTTGTTAGTCACCTAAATGTTGTTAGTCACTTAAATGTTGTACAGCGGCTGAGATCAACCAGAGTCAAATTCCTTGTTTGGCATGCAATAAAGCTGATTCTGATTCTTGTGCGGATATCGTAAAAACACTGACTCCACGTCGCAGATTTTCACCTATCGGAACCAATTATCAGCAACAAATGAGGGATTACTATACAGCTAAGCCTTGGTTTTACGCGCTTCTTTACGCAATTTATGCAATTTTATGGCCTGTGATGCTATAATAACAAGGAATTCAGACAAAAGTATTGCTGTTCCACTTCATCTAGACCACAAGTGAGTGATTACAATGTAAAAAGGAAGGATTTATAAGCATTATATGTACATTTTAAAGGGACCGCAGCAATAAAATAAGGGTTGTACATTAGCACATTGGAACAAACCCACCAGCAGTAAATAGATTTTCGTGAAGACTTCTTATAATTTTTAATAACTATAGTTTATTAATTTTCCCCCTGAACAGTAATGTTATTCCCCAAATGCAAACACGTGTATCCTAGTACGTATGCAATTTCCCAATACACTTGTATGCATGGCTGTGAATTTTCTGTCCTTTTCCAAGAATTTCTAAATAACTCGATTTCAGGGTTAACGTGATTCCCAAATTCTGAACCCAAAAGTCCGCACAAAATCAAGGCTTAGCTGTATTTCCGAATCTGTCTACATAGTATGTGACGGGGAGTACATCTGCACAGGTATGTCCCTTTGGCTGCCCACAACAAAAACTTGGAGTTTTAATGTACTGGTACGTGACCACCAGTTGCCTTCTAGCAGTGCAACATATCTCCATCCTATATAGTAATTTTAATCAGGTTGTTGACTGTGGACTGCGGAATGTTGGTTCACCCTTCTTTAATAGATGTGTCAAGTTGGCAGGAATTAGAACATGAGCATCTGAAACATACTTGTGGATGACACATCCAGCGAGTATGCTGATAATGCAAAAATTATTATGTTTTTATCTTACAAGAATTGTGTCTCTGTGTAACATGGGATCACACATGATCATTGATCATATGAGCTGATGGATGGGAGGTTTTGGCATTGTCACGCAGATTTTGAGAGAAACATACTTTTTGCTTACATAGAAAAATCATTAAATCTTTGTGTTCACCTCAATGGAAACAAAAACAGTGTTGCATTTATATTTTTGTTCTATATTTTTTTATAGCCGTTTTGATTTTTGATCGTCAATGGGTCACTTGTGTCATGCTAGACATAGGCACAGTTTTTTTTCTTTCCGTTAAGAATTCACCATCTGCTGTCTGTTCGTCCTCCATTTCATCATCTCAGCTATCCCTTCGGTTATAAGTGGCCATCAGCTTTTTAACAAGACGCAGGAGGCCATTGAGGCAGGCATGGTTAAACGCTCTCTGCCCCTCTATTTCCCTCACTTGAGTGCAGTGGTGATGGAGTCTCATGTCTGGAAGCTTTATTTCCCCTGTGGGCACTCGAGCATATTGTAGGGCATTTGTAGTGCTTAGATAGCTGAGCAAGTGAACAGATCTCAGCCTAAGCCATGCACAGAGTGCCTCGGTTTGTAAGCCTACATCCAACAACAAGATGGATGATCAGTTTTCTGCCACACTCTGTGAGCTTCAGGCTACCGTTTATATCAAGCAGTATAGTTCAGTGTGGTTTGCGGTGGTTAAACTCTGTAAATCTTGATCAGACTTTTCTATTTTCACTCCAGGATTAAATGCTGAATGGTGATAGCTTGAGACAGTAAGGAAGAGTCCAAACTACGGTCCGCGGGCTAATTGCAGCCACCGACCATTTTTAATTGGTCCGTAAAATAATATATAAATAGAATACAATACACACTTCAACTTTTGGCCGAGTGTATTGCACTTTTTAATTTTATCGCCCATGGGGCCACTGTTCTGCTACTACTGTTGATCTATGCAGTTGCTTTACCAATAAGTCCACAAGAAGAAATTTACCGCCCCCAAGATACTGAACATGGCAGAACCAAAGAAGAAAAAGTTAGAAAGTGAGTGCAGAATTTTTTTTACACTTTGGGAGAATGAATATTTCTTTAAAGAAAAGGCTACAATAGCCAACTATGAAGTTGCCCAACTCATCGCAAGACATGACAATCCTGTTTCAAATGGAGACCTCATAAAAAATTACCTCATTAAAGTCGCCGATATAATGTGCCTGGAAAAGGTACAAGACTTCAAAAATGTCAGTGCTGTTCCCACTTTTGGTTAGTAAAAGATATATTCCACAGTACTCGTGTATTACTAAACATTTACTATGTGCAGGTAATCGAGACCAATATCAATAATGCACATCAATTCTGTCACTAGCCTGTTTTTATCCACCACTTGCGTTTTCTTGTTAACACACAGCGTACACACTGCTGTGCACAATCCATACACTGCAAATGCAAAGTCATCTGATCTCATCTGGTAGAGATTGGCTCCTTGATCAAGTGACATTTGTCCGGATTTTTGCCACGAGTACCATCGGATCATCACCGGAATTGGATGACCCGATTGACATACCTAACGCAGCTAAATGGATGGATAATATTTTTGACCACTTTTAATTCATTTTTCTAAATTTACTACAGTAAAGTTAAGTCTGCTACATACCTCATTTCTGGTAAGTGGCCCACCCCCTCCCATACGTTTATGTGAATACATAAAGAAAAATTGACACCCCTGCAGTAACGTATCCACAGCAGTGAAACACAATACTGGCATTAAATTCTCCACCTTGTCATAATCAGCTGCATTTTTTTATATTTTTTTATAACACTTTGTTGACCAATCAGCAGACAGCAGTGTGCTAGCTGCACCATACATAACCATCAAAGTGTGCTGGAAAGTAGTGAATGTCAGTCATTTTGTAACTTTCTACACCTACCTTGCCAAACAGAACTACACCATACTAATTGCTAGAAACAAAGTCTATTAGTGTTTGTATCGATTGTAGTTGAAGCAATAATTCTCACCTATAATTCTTTTGCCAAATGAATCTTATTTTTGTTGGCCTAAACTTGCACAAAAACTCATCATACCTTAACTGAACACCTTAACTCAATGTAAGTATATTAGACCTGGTGACAATATTTATGATTCAAATTTGAAAGTGTTTTTGGCCCACATTTGGCAAAGGCCATATAATAAAATGAAAAATCACAGCAAAAGGAAGAAACCATGAGAAGGGACCACAGGTAACAATGTAAACATGCATTAAAACGCACACACAGCGGGCCTGGGAATAATATTGTCTTATGTTGGAGGTTTCTAAAATCTTGTATATGTAATTATATGTCCCTCCAACCTCTTCCTATGAGCTAGCCCCAGCTGAGTTCCCTAATGTGGCAGTACCCCAACTGGGCTAGGGGCTTTGAGGGTCTTTCATTGCTGCTTGCAGCTTTAGTTGATACTGGATTTCCCAGCATGCATACAAAGTAATATTGTTTCCAATTCAAATACTGGAACGGCAGTGTTTCGTTTAGCCAAACAAGCAATACACTGTACAAACTACATGCTTAATAGCTTCCAAATATTTGTTTAAACAGATGACAGCGATGATCAACAAAATGCATGATTAGTCACTTGAAAAGCCCAAATATATACTGAGATCTTTTGGGAAAGCGGAAAAGATTAATTGAGCTCATCCTACAGTCTCTGAAGCTGTCCGTTGATATGAGGTGTTGCAGGATTGCAAGAAAACAGCTCTTACATATATTACTAAAAAAGAGAAGGAAAGGTGTATCCATGTCAGCTACTGACGTTGAATGTCTCATACTACTTCTGAAGGACACTAACTGCAGCCACTGCCTGATAGCAGTGAGACAGAAATCAAGACATTTGATCTTCCTCGGTTTAGGACACCTTTACGACGCTTACGACGCAAAACCGCTTGGGCTGAAAAAAAGGCTTTAAATATGATGAAATACGAAAAAATAATATAAATAAAATATAACAAAATAATACGCACTGGTTAGCACGTCTGCCTCACAGTTAGGAGTGTGCCGTTTCGATTCCACCTCCAACCCTCCCTGTGTGGAGTTTGCATGTTCTCCCCGTGCCCGCGTGGGTTTTCTCCGGGCACTCCGGTTTCCTCCCACATGCCAAAAACATGCTTGGTAGGCCAATTGAGCACTCCAAATTGCCCCTAAGTGCGGATGGTTGTTCTCTGTGTGCCCTGCGATCGGCTGACAACCGGTTCAGGGTGTCCCCCGCCTACTGCCCGATGACTGCTGGGATAGACTCCAGCATGCCCGTGACCCCCGTGGGGACAAGCAGTATAGAAAATGGATGGATAGAATATACATATGTAACATGTCGCAAAAAAAAAAAAACAGCGTAACCTGCGACATCGTAAGCCAAGGACCCGCTGTATAGTTTGGGTATGTGACATCTTTGTGGCACCAGTGTTTCTTTGAAAAGACAGAAAAGCCAAATACAACACAGGATATGCTAGGTAGCATCAACTCCAGTATAACATTGTGTCTGATTGGGATTGTGAGCCGCATAGAGCTGTTTCTGCTTCTATTCTCTTTCAACTGACTATTGATTTTTCAGCTTTTTTTTTTCTATGCATAACCATGCAAGTGTGTTTAGATATGTGCTTGTTTGTTACAGTATCCAATTATTATCATGATGGAGATACAGAGAATAGCGTGGTTTGTGTCTGAGAGGCACCTGCTCTGTGAGGCACTTAGCTTCAGCCTGTCCTCTGTGATTTCAGCAGCACTCATTACATGGCCCAGAGCTGCCTCCACACTGATTTGGAGAACAACCTAAATGGAGGATAACGAGCCAGACTGTTTTCTCTGCTACCACACATCACACAGAAGCGCACTAAATGGAGAGCTACTGTGCCGCAATCTCCAACAATTCACTAAAGGGGGTGAATAATAGAACATGTCTGGGTGAGGTGCGTTTCAGTCAAGCGCGAGGTCATAATTTGTTTTTTTGGGAATGATAAAGCCCATTTGGCACTAGGGATTACACATTCAAGATGAAAAGCTGCCACAAAACAAATTTACACTTACAATCTCCATGCCAGTTCATCAAAATGCAAGTTCACACTTCAGAAACAAACTCGGACATGAATTCAAAAGTAGATTCCACGACAACAAAATGTAAACTAAATCCTTGGTTAAAAACTTCCCAGTTGATACGGGGCATTGCCCCTTAGAAGACATTATCTACACGTAATATGGAACTGTCTGCAGTGGAAATTGGAAAATAATTCACTCGAACCCTCAATGGCCTTCGCAAAAAGGTGTGTAAACCATTTGAAAAGCCCAAGGACACGAGATTATTCCATTTCTCCACAGACCCGCAGTCTGAACACACCGCCTTTTTCAGCTCTTTCTTGATGGCGCAATGATTTATTCTGTTTACCATTATTGCTGGAGAATGCTCTCTTTCCGGCCCTTCCAATCCCTCATTTAAACGGCTGCTGCTCCAACATCCTTGAGAAGTTACCATTGCTCTGGCTAGTCTGTGCATGCATTTACTGGACAAACACTCCTGGTAATTGGCCAGAAACCCTCTCAATTGCTCTGTTGCATATCAGACAACCATCAATCGCCGCACAGGGTATTCCTCATTTGAATTACAGACAGGCAGATAAATGTTGATGCCAGCACAAGTTTTGGCCCTGGTGGACCTCTCAAAGTGCGATGAACCATACTGGGACCAGCTGCATGCTGTGGCGAACAGTTTGTCTCTCCAGGTGGCAGACGTTGTTTTTTCTGCTGCCGCAGAACCAAAGTGCCATTGACTTCCATCTACTTTAGAGTCCTTAGCATAAAATGGAATGCGCCAAATGGACGGGGCCATGGAAGGTGGTCACCAGACGGAGGTGTTACTAGTATGTGATCTAAATTCAGGAAGTTCAGTGACATCCAAGGCTTTGATTTCATCAAGGCAGGACATGAAAGGAGAATATATTCTTTATGATCTGCAGGACATTGATCTGACTGGCATCTGCATAGCAGTGAATGGAAAGGCATGATTTCATAGGATGGAACCTATGGGCCGCTAGTGTTAGAAAAGATAATTTGCTTCTCAAACTAGTTAAACGTTTAGTTTACAAATTTGTTCTGTTCATAATTCAGATTTTAAGAACTAAATTCATCGTTTCAAAAATGAAAAGTTCATAGTTCTTTTCTTCCCCTCCAATAAAAAAAAAAGGTTGCTGCGAGCTGTTACACACTGGCATTTTGACATTTTCTCATTGTTTTTAGCCATTCCATTCACACTAGGATCTAGGTGCTGTCACCTTACAATCTTGAATACAAGAGAATTTTGCTTGAATTGTTATTTTCTTTAATGAATTGAAACAAAAACATGACTGTGGTCCAGAATGTGCAAACACAATCTGCTGTAGGTGTCAGGTTGGAAACAATGTACGTATCTGATTTGCCAGCTCTTTGTCAAGAGTCCTCACCTTATCTTTTTTCTTTCTAGCATTTAACAAACCTTGGCTTGTTAATTAAGCTTCAGATTGTGTCTTTGTTAATATAATGTAAAGTTAAAGACACTTAGCACATGAAGGGGTGTTGAATTAGTGCTCTGCTGGTTACATGAGGGACCTTGGAAAGGGGTGGAATTAATGTCTGGGGAATTCAACCCCAGAAAAGTAGGAGGCTGGACACCATCCTCAACGCCTGAACAATTGCGAGTGTTCAGTTTTGAAGCAAACTTTTACATTTATGAGTTGGGGCGGCTGTGCCGTGGCAGAGCAGTGGTTAAGTAACTGTAATGCTGGCTTTGTTACTTTGCTTACTTGTGCCTGGATTCATTTGTTGGCAGTCAGAGATTAAAGACATGTTTCTGACTTTTGCCACATTATGATTATTAGGAGCAAGACACCCCTTCATGTGCTAAGTGTCTTTAACTTTCCAGCATATTAACAAAGACACAATCTGAAGCTTAATTAACAAGCCAAGGTTTGTTAAATACTATACTTTCTTTTTTTATTTACATGGTACTGAAAATTAAGGACTTTTTTCCTGATATATGTAACCCAATCTATGCATGTACGTATATAAATACTGGCAATCTATTTTCCACTTGTATTGTTTATTCATTCTTGGGAGCTATGGCATTGTACATTTTGCTTTCATTGGCAGTGCTCTCAAAAAGAATTAAAACATGTTTGCAGTGCTATTTCTAAATATATGTCTTCCATTAGCCAACAAACAAGCGGAATCAAAAAGCTTTTTACAACTTTTTCAGCAAGCTATTACACAAACAATTCTGCCATCTGTCACTTTTTGGAGTGAAGTTTTATTGTTTGACAATGACTGAACATTTCATTCCACACAAAATAAATAACTTGTGTTAGGGAAAAATCAAGTGATCATCTGTATCTAACAATATTGCTTGTACGATTGTCTGCGGGGTGAAGTAATCCATGACCGGGCTGAAGATCCTAGACAAGGCATCAGGCATGACGTTTCGGGACCTTGGACGATAAGTAATTGTAAAATTGAACGAAGCCCACCGTACCTGGCGGTAATTCAAATTCTGGTCTGATTGGGTATAAGTCTTAGTGATCAGTGAACACCACAAATTATCTACCGCACCGTCCAGCCAGTGCCTCCACTACTGTAGCGCCAGAGTAATGGCAAGGAGTTCCTTATTGCCAACAACGGTACTGATAGAACAAGCGTGGCTTCATTGGGGTCTTCTGGAAAGTGTTGCTTTTGGAGGTACAAGGGTTCCATCCAACGCCAGCAAGATATACAGTGAAGTATGTTGGACTACATAGTTGCAGTATATTAGAGCTGTGACTCTTGACTCTATACATTTCTGTGTCCACAAACTACACAAAGGAAAACAACTACAAGTAGGAAAACCAAAATAGCAAAAGGTGCAGTTGACGCATCTTTTCAGCATACTTCAGGAGTGAAGGCATCTTAAGGGATTATAAAGAGGTCACTGTTTTTTATATTTCAAATTGAACTCAACCAGTGAATTAGCATAAGATGTTAGAGGCAAGTAACAGACTTTTCTCTGATCACTGCCTGAGTGGTGGAAACCAGTCAACGCCAGAGCTGCTCAACTCTAATCACTCCCTGTGCGGCATGACAGTAACAGAAAGTACTTTCAACAGAGAGCTACTTAAATGTAATATGCTTTTGTCTCTTTCATTTAGATTAAAATGAAAGCATGCAAGTAAGCAGAATGATTTGGATCAAGGAAAAGAAGAGGATTATTCCCTGAGTTGTTGAATAAAAATGGTGAATATATATATATTTTTAAAGACCATCCATCCATACCAAATAGGGAAATTACTTAACAATAGATTTTACAAATAATACATTAATAGTAATGTGATTAAGAACCACAAATGGTCATATAACAGCCAGAACAGAGCAATTAAATGGTGATTAATCACATTAATCAAATAGTTTAATTTGACGCTCAATTCAGTAGGAAGAAAATTATGTGCCACTCATCACAAAAACAGTTCTCAGATATGTGTTGATGACTCTGAAATTTGATGGGTTCATTACCCAATCAACTTTGACCTTTCTATCTAATAACTGATTTCCAAATCTTTTTCACTTTATAGTCAATCGAACACATGGCAAATACAGGATACTTAGCGTTCAAAATCAATAATGTTATTTATTTACTTGTGCAAATATTCTCACGATTTTAATTTGATGCCTGCAACACATTCCCAACAAGATGTGTAACAAAAGACTGGGAATGTTGAGGAATGCTCAGAATTTTTATTTAGTCTTCCTTGGAATTGAATTTAAATTTTCAATCATCATGTCCGACAGTCGTCTTTTCTCGCCGTCATGTACCGACGCCTTCCCACTGGCTCGTTTTATTGAATCTCAAATCTGAATGATTCAGATTCTTAATTTAAAATAATAATAATAATGTTTCAATTGTGTGTATTTGCAATTGGCTAACAATCTGAGTCTGAAGTCTAAATTGATACAGCACACTTAGGAGCTGTAATCTGAGAGAATGCACACTTAGGAACTGGAATCTGAGAGATTTTTTTTTAATATACTGTGGCAGAAGTGAGGAACACATTTATTCCATGACTGTCTGCCATCACAAAGTCATCATCGCTGCAAAGACACCATGACATCACAAAGGACAAACATCATCCCACCCCTAACTGTAGGCCTGCCAGGTGAGAGGCCTGGTACTGAGGTCCGCCACAATCCCACAAATGACCGTAAGATGTGCAGCAAAGATACACATAATTAAATGAAGACAACAAAAGGGTCAGAGTTTAAACACATCTATACAAAGCATTAAATGCTTTTGATAAAGTTTAGGCCAGCAGAGCAGGCTTTGAAGGATCATAGTGCAAATCATCGCTTTAATTGTATATAATCGGTTACTAAAGGCATACTTTTTATGTTTCATGATTTTCTGATATTGCAGTGTGCATTTTTAGTAGTGCGGTTTCAATACACAAACAATCACCAAGAAAAATTACATTAAACCAGTAATTTGTTTTGGTGAAGGAATGTGAAGGTGCTATCATCATTTCATATTCTGACATCAAATTCAGCTTAATCCAGAGTTTGTAGAACATGTGTTCGCAGCGAATCACAGATCTCAGTCTCTCAAAAACTCTATGAAAGTGTCACACGGTAAATTAGTTTCTGCGTTATGAAACCAGAATACATTTTCTGCTCCAAAACGAAGACATGAAAGAGGTAAGCCAATTACTTGTTCACACCTGAGAGGAGATGGTGATCAGAAAGAAATGAATCAAGTGGAGAGAGGACAAAAAGAAGAACAGCAAAAGGGACCAATGATAAAATAAGACAAAAGGCACACCTTGTAGGACTGCAGGCCGCTTCTTTGTCTTCTCTTGCAACAAATCCTCTAATAATAACTGCACCCAATTCCAACTAAATAAATAAAGAACGCAATACGGCTTAAGTTTACGCATCAAAGTGTGAAAAATCCCTCTGTGGTAGGTTGAGCCCTGCATGCCGTCTGTTTTCCTCTCTGTATTACGGCAGATCTTATAAATGAGGGGACATTTTGTCGGCGGGATTACCCCGGCTTCGTGGAGGGCAATATTCATTAGCTTCTGTTGACATCTCACAGAGTGATCATGATCCCGCAGAGTTACGGAGGATGGAGCATATGCGCTACAACAGAGATTCACTGCCACTGGGATAGAAGCCTACTTGTCCTCTGTCAATAAATCCCAAAGGTTAATTGACGGAAGAATGCTTTTTTCTTCTGGTCATCTGAAAGGCCACTTAAGCGCTAAATAAGATTAATCTGTAAGCATGGACCTTGGAAAAATACCTGGAGGAATTATCTTTCTTCATCATTTGATATGAAAAACTGTTTGCCTCTGATTGGTTGTTTCCAATATGTGGGCGTCTTGTGTCTGCCATTTATTTCTCTTCATTCTTTTGGCTCCACTGAAATTCAGTGAGTCATCGGCGTAATTGTGGCCAGTGAGAAACTTAAACCATGTCTCAGTCTTATTTTGCCATCTTCTGCATAAAACCATGTGAAATTCTATTTTGATGGCATGGGACATTTAAAGAGGTTGTGGTGACATACCAAGTCAGGCGGGCAGTCCGGGAGGTTCAACACTCACTTTTCGTTCAAGGGTCAACTTAAAATGTTATTATGATAAAACTTCTAATCGGAGAATCAGGCATCTCTTTGTGAAGCTGCCATAGGCCAATACTCCTAATGCACCACACTTTTACTCCTCTTCTCTCTATCCTTCTCAAATTCATCTCAACTTGTACAATAATATCAGTGAGTGTTAGATGTGGAACCTGGGAATCCTGACTCAACGCTCAACTAGCGATTGAATGTGGTGAGTATTCTTATCAATCACATTTCCAAAGTGAGGAAAACCCGAGTAGCCAGAGTAGACAGCAGTATGAACTGAACTGAATCTGAATCCGTACTGAGCGGATGTGTAAACAAATACTTCCAGTGCTGTAAGCTCCTGCGTTTTTATTTGATCCCTGTACCGCCCCTGCAGATAAAACCCACGCCGGGTCTCTCAGAGCAGCTGTCCCTGCAAGTTGAGTTGACATGCGGCTTTTCAGATTTTGGTGCATCAAATATAATATTAAATCTTTCCAGTACCTTCTGCAATGAGCTCAATTACTAGTCATTGCAGTTTGATGCATTAAATTAGTTTTATTTTCAATGTAATTTGTGCCCTACTTTGTGACCAGTCATTAAATGCACCGCAAGTCTCCCAACAAACGTGTTAGTACAGCAGAGGCGGGGTTTGAGTCTTACTTCTGGTTTACTTCTTGGCTGTTTTCCACACAAATTACTCACATTTCATAAGAAATTAGACCGCCATTTTGCCAAAGGTAATATAGTATATGCCTACAATTAACAGTGTAATGCTTAATATAACACGATACAGTTTCTATAATACACACACACGCACGCACACACACGCGTGTGTTGCCGTAGGTCTGCATCTCATCGCCCATCACAAGCAGCTTGTGTTGAGGCAAAAACCTGCTTCCTACTAAGAAATCCTGCTTCCTCGTAATGCAGTGAGGAGGAGGAGGATGAGCCTTTCAGGCAGTAATGACAGCCATCAGAGGGAATTTGATCGCTTCTGGCAGTCCAGTAACCGGAGGGTGGCCTGTTCTGCAAGATTTGTTTGAAGTCTTACACACATCTCAGACCTTTCACAAGCTTTCGAAACTCAAATAGCAGAGCTTGTGGCCTTTTAAACATGCTGAATGCTCTCCTCAAACAAAGCTGGAAGACCCTCTATGAATTATGCACCCGACTCCGGAATACTGTATCCATGCACATCAACCAGGCAATCTCAGTGGAGGTTTGGTGTGAGAGAAGAGTTTACCTCCTCACTTAAATGTTGTTTTTTTCTTCATTAAATTCCATAATTAACATAAATTTTCTTTAGGGTACAAATACTGTTGTAGTACATACTGCTGTCTTCTACGCAAGTTAAAATTTCTGTTCAGTTCCTAAACCCTACCTGTATAGCTCTGCAATCCCAAGATTGACTTTTTCTGCATTCCAAGTGATGTAGAATGATTAAACTCCCAACACACGCGCACACACGCGCGCACATACACACACACACACACAATATGTTTAAGTTAATGCCGACTGAATGTGCATCTGGGTTGACTCGCTCAGTTGGTAACACTGCTGATTTTCGTATCAAACATATACTATGAGTGACTCGCTGTTGTAAACCCAAAAGTCACTTCATACTATAGGTTGTGTATACATCTAATTTAATCAAATAGATGGATGTCAGTCGGCCTGCCAACAGTTTATCACAGAACTGGATGCATTTATAAGCCCAACACAAATGTCAAAGGTGGTTTAGTCCTAAAATAATCCTCACCCAGTAGCTAAGTCTCAATCTTGTGGTTCATCTGTCATGCAGCCACATGACCAGTACTCTGGACAGCTCATCTCTCCTGCCCCTCCCATCCTGCCAGGAGCCTGTATGCTACCCGTCGGTTGCCCTGTTGTCTGTCCTTGCTGCTTCCTGTTATTCTGTTGTCCACTAACCCTTTAATTTCAATAAACCCTCTATTTCCAAGCTGCATTTGGTTGCCCGGCTCTGTTTTGTGTCATCATCATTTATCACTGATGAAATGTGCTTCAGCGTACAGTACTGTGTAAGCATATTATGTGTAAAAAAAAAAAAAAAAAAAAAAAAAAAAAAAAAAAGAGCGCAAAATCACCCAATGTCAGCATGACCTTGTAGCCCCACAGCAAGTGGAAAATGAATGAGCACCTTCACCAGAGCACTTTGACCTGCTCTATTCAGGCAAGAGCAATAGTCCATTAATGGTGTGCAATGCAGAAGTAACAATTCTCCACTGACCAAACTGTCGACGTCATCTACAGCATTAACACAAGCATTTCTAGAATTAGAAGTCTTATCTGAAAAGAGAACTTTCCTAATAAATGCTCAACACTCTACAGTTGAATGAACAAATTGTCCAAACACTATATGTTTAGTATGTGTCACTAATTATTAGATAATTTGGTTTCTGGGTCCTGTCTTTAGTAATGTCCCCAATGCAGCTCTTAAATTACCTTTATACTTTTGTATTCTAGATAATTATACTAAGGCGGCAAAGTCACAGGTGTTTATGGGCACAAAACAAATTGACATGAGATTGCATAATCAGAATCTTCCTCGTGTTGGATTTAATTACCTGAGTCCAAAAGTGACACAATGACACCAACTTTTCAGGTTAAAATTAGATTAATTAGCATGGACATTAAGAGTGTTTATTGTACGTACCATAAAAATGAGATAGGATCACGCTGCTCATTACAGAGAAAGGCGCCAGCTTAAAGGATGGATGGGGAGGGTAATATTCAAGAGACGTTTAGTGCTAAAAACGATGTAACAGCTATCTTAAGCCTTATCAAGCGCATCACTTTTGTGTGTGGCAGACTCAGCATAAAGTATTAGTGAGTAAACTTTATCTGAAAGGAAAGTGTTGAAATGAACTAATGGTGTGGACAGACTTTAGCATCTATCTCAGTGAAGATACAAAAATTCCCCCAAGTGTGAGAGTTTGGTACCGCGAGGAGAGCGAGCGAGCCATGTCCTACTTGAGTAGGTGGATTAAAGGGAGTGAGAAAAATATTCCTCATGTTTATTTCATGACATGATTCTTCAGTAAATAATCTTTCCTCCAGTATTTCCCCCCCTTTTTTGTCCATGCCACCTCATTTCTGCTCATTTATCTAATCCATGCCCTCCTAAACTAACCTAAAAGGAGTCTAAAGGATTAGATGCCATTCAGTGTCTTGCTTGTTTTTGATTCAGTTTGGTTCCAGCGTCGATCTTCATCTCCCCGCTTTTTTTTCTTCCTCTATGGATTTGTTCTTATCGATTCAGTTCTCCTCCTTCCCCCTCGCTCTTCCGCCTTTTCTCTTTGTCGCTGGCTGAGTCCTTATGCTTTTCTATGAGTTATGCAAACATCCCTCTTCTTTTTATCAGACATTTGCAAGCATACATTTTTCTATTGCCATTACAACGCATTACAAACATGATAGCAATGGCTTTCACATCTCCTAATGAGCTGATTAATCTCAGAGGTTGATGCCCTGCTCATTGGTGAAGCCATTATCAGCGATTGCAAGGAAATCACAGAACGGTTTATCTCCATCTTCCTGTCCTTGCCTTGCCCTCATCTGTTTGATGCTCTCCGCATAATTTTGCATTGCACACTGCTCTGAGCACTGTCTGAAAGCGGATGCTCTCCCAGAAGCGCTTTGATGTCGGCCATTTTATTGGATCCTTGCCTACAAACTTGAATGCAAGTAGGTGCATAACTACCACGATCTTCTAACTTACTGGAACATTAATAACCGTCAAGTTACATCCAAGCGTGGTTATGATTTATGCTATAAACTAATCTATTTCAGTGTTCATAAGCTGGAGGCCAACTGACTAGCTCCAGCTGACACTCTTTCGACTGTCTCCCAGCAGCCTGTTTCCATGGTTACCCCAGCTCAGTGGCAGCCGGATGCAGCAGTGTAATGTATGATCTAATGTATGTTCATTCTACCTTCACTAAAGACTGCTGTGCTTGGTTTACTGCGATTGGCCAGCTCCCTGAAGCCCTTGTCCTCATCCCAACCAAAAGTCACCGGGCTTTGTGGTCCCCTGCACATTCCATTTTAAAATGACAACAGCAAATGAATATGTAAGCTTGCAAAAACAGTATGTCTGACATCAACACCATGGAGCACAAGTGGGCATGATCAGAATTTTCGTTAGCAGTTGATATGCTTGAAATCTGTAGCAGCAGCAAGAAAATAATGGTGTGGTTCATGTGCTTGAAAGCATGGATTGGTAAAAGGTAGCTGTGATTGCACCACACATAGATGTGTAGTAGATGGCACTCACAGTAGCGGAGGCTGCAATGCATCTAAATTATGCATCAGCTTGGAAACAGATATTTGCCGTAGAAGATTGATGGCAGGTTACTACTATCCACTCGCACTGGGGCCAATAGGAGTTGTGACCAAATCCAGCATACGGAACTCATTTTTCCTGCTCAGGAAGTCATCCCAAATGCAAAAATAACTAAATTCCAATGTTCCACCTAGCACGGGGCAGGATGGCCTGCACCTCACCATTTTGAGAAGCGAAAGAAAAAAGTTTTGGATAAAAGCATATATAAAAACCAATACCTGTTTACCGTTTGAGTATTTCTTACCGCAGTGCTTTTGAAAAAAAATAACACCTGAAAATAGTGAAATGCTTACTGTTTATTTTTCTATTTATAAATACTTTCATAGTATTCAGAGTGCAAATGTTAATACTGAATATTGTAGTTTTTGGTTCTAATTTAAAATACAGTAAACCTAAAATGTTCAGGCCACAGTATTGCTTTCAATTTAAGTTGTGCTATTATTTATAAACATGTCAGGAGTGACAATATTTTCACCGTCTGGCTTTTAAGGTGTGGCGGATAAACACAACCAAATAAAATGATACGACCGGCATAAAAGCAATGCTATTGTGGCGCCAAAGGAAAGGAGATGCTCGAGGTGTTTGCAAAAGGCTTTACTATACATACTCGTAACATGAGGAATAGAAAGAACAACAGAAGTTGTGTGATACCACATGAACACCACTTTCCCAACACACCCTTCAAACCTTAGTTCCATGGGGGAATTCTGTATGCGAACACCACAGTATAATATAGAACAATAAACGTGGATATGCCGTGTACAGTAATTGATTTATTATTTAGACTTGATATATCTTCCAGCTAACTTTGTGAACAATCAACTGACTTTTTCTGTGTCTTCCTGGGGGTGTTCTCACCAAGTGTAGAAAATTTTAACACGTTCCCCCCTCCCCAAGCAAAGAAGCCCTATTATAATAAGAAAGACAGAAAAAAAAGCTCTTTTAGAATGAGTTAACTCATGAAAAATAATTTTCAAGCCAACGGTGATTCCTGACTGCCTAATGACCTTATGATATGGCTCAGTTATATTGATCGTCTCCAAACTTGTAGGTGCAGGGTTCAATTGTCAAGCCTGGTGATCATATCAAAGTATCTTTGAGGGAAGCATTTTATATTTCGGTTTTGCTACCAGTAGGGCCTGGCAGCGCCATTCATGGCAGCATTAATTTACTTTTTCTGTGTCTTCTTGGGTAGTTTTCACCAAGTATAGCATAATTGAACGCAAAGTTACGAGGGATTTGGCTCGGTTATAAAGTGATAGACTTCAATGATAGACTTGAACCTTGGGCTCAATCCTCAAGTCAATTTAGACTAGATTTATTTTCCAGCTAATTTTGTGAATCATTTACCTATCCAAATCATGTCAAATGTAGCTGAGATTCCCAAAATAGACATACAGTTGCAAAAATATAGGCTGTATAGGTCTATCCTCCTTTGGTGCAAAATAAAATAATATTCCGCCAAAGCAGTGGGCCCCAAGTTGCTTCTTGGTTACAATGGTTGTCCCTTGGACAAAACCAGTTGAAAACCCCTGGCCTACAGGGATTGGATAAGTGCTCAACATTAAGATATGTTATATATTGACATGCATAAAATGTGCCTGGGAATGCAGAAACTAAAACCTAAATTAGAAATGTGTGTGTGCCTGCGTGCTTGCATATAGAATAGAATAGAATAGAATAGAATAGAATAGAATAGAATAGAATAGAATAGAATAGAATAGAATAGGATTGCCCTTTAGTCATTTTACAATGCAATTGTATAACGAAAATTGGAGAGCTTCTCCCTTTCCAGTGCAAATAAGAATGAAGAAAAAGAAATCCCAACAATAAACATTACAAAAATTAAGAAGTATAAAGGAAGTATAAAGAATAAAAGTAAAAGTATCTTACTTTCAGTATATACAATGTGGCTATTTATATTAACATAAATGAGGTATGTAAATAATAAATAGTTATTGCACGTAGTGTTGACAGGAGCAGTGACAGTGTAAGTATAAAGATGTATTGTATTATAGCTATGCGTGCCTGCTTGTTAAAACTCCTCCACAACTGAACCCCTGCTACCCCTTCACCACCCCAGATAAAACTGTCTAGATCCACCACAAACACTGCCGTGACTCGCTATCTGCACCAAACACAAGGTGCATTCAAACAAAGTGGGACATTTCACACACACGGGAAAGAAAAACCTCCACCAATGCATTAAATGCTAAGAACTACATCTATCTAAACAATTTGGGTGTGTTTATCAATCTATAAAAGCTGACATACAAATAGTCACTATTTTATTTTGCTACAATAAATGGTAGAGATAAGGTGAGAAGCTCGGTCATTCGGGAGGGGCTCAGATTTGAGCCACTACTCCTTCGCATTGAAGAAGAACGCCTTTATCGTCATTGTACAACTGATATACAACGAAATTAAGATATTATATCCCTTTACTTTCTAGTATCATCGTTAAATCTGGAGAAAAATATTAATTTGAATTTAAACATTTCACCAAGCCCATGGCCCATGACCCAAGGGACATGATGGAGTCATGGTAGTAGCCACGCTGTTCCTGCTGTATTTAAAAAAAAAAAAGATAAAAAAGCGTGGTTTATAACTGCTATATCCATGGTTAGCGTGGCTTGTTACCATTCTTTTCTAAGATTCACCAGGTCACAGATAAACTCCACGTACACCACGATGGCTCCATGAATCTAAACTAACGTATCTGCCTTGACCAAACATTGTGGTCCATAACTGTCCTGCCTTACTCAGGGAACTTAGCTTTATGTGTGAGTTGACCTCTGGGTAATTTCCTTCTAATTACGCCGCATGCTGCCATTTACCAACCATAATGACATTCTCTTCGTCACAAAACTCCCTATCGATCAAACCTCTGTAAGCACAGCTTGCACTGTAGAAAGAGTTATTGCAAGTTCATCTGCACTGCCGTTTGAAAAGGCATCAAAAGAAATCAAACAGAAAGTGTGCAATATATGAAATGTCAAAGAACATTGTGAACAAATTGAAAAGCTCTCCCATTTCACCCTGAGCAGTGAAGTAAGACTTTGTATCAGGAATCAGGCGTGTTCTTTTTCTAATTAAGGATTGTTTTTTTTTGTCCTACATCTCCTATACTGAATATGGTATTAAAAGAATGAAACATCTAAAAGTTTAAGTCTGCAGAAATCCTACCTCAATAAATTAATATTGTATATATTGTACCATAACTCTATATACTATACATTACTGACAAAAAAATGGAAAACTCTTCTCCTGAATGACCCATTTGATCACTGAGATCCCTCTGTTGTGGAAGCTCTGCAGACTGGCTTGTAATGTAAGATAACTAACAACTAAAAAAATGTTAGTAAAAGCTTACACTACACTCATTTGTGTAATTTTACTATATACCCTCTCAAAAAGAAAGTGTTTTCTCCTCACCTGAGTTGGCCATGTCATACAAAAGGTGAGAAGAAATTGTAATGATTTATATTAGCGTTCATATTCTGTATCTCTTCTGTATGTCTTGTGATAATGTCTGGGATGAATTGCATGGTGACTAAAATGCCACTATATCTGACATTTATGCAAAAAGTATGCAAATGAGTAGAGGTACAATCTCTAACCTATCTTTCTTTCTCTTTTCATTTCTGACTTTTATGTTACATTCAGAGGCAGTGGTGGTACCATGACAACAACTTTATTAATCACATCAATCATCTGTAATACTGTATACCATGGTGACCATTGGGGGCTGTAATCTCCTCTCAGCAAGATGACTATTTCTTTCCTGAGAGGATCATTAACTTGATGGTTGTGTGAGTGTGTATTTTCTGTATGTATACCACTATCAACAGATAATAGTGTGTCATGAGAGGTCACTAGGAGTGATCCCATTTCCCCAAATTTGTCAGATTTTTTTATTAATTACAAATATGACTGTGTTTGCACGGTGGCACACTGGTTAGCATGTCCGCCTCATAGTTCAGAGGGTGCGGGCTTGATTCAATCTCCGGCCCACCCTGTGTGGAGTTTGCATGTTCTCCCTGTGCCTGCATGGGTGGGGGCAAGTGGTACAGATAGATAGATGTATGGATAGTTTGAGGGGGCACAACATTTATTTGAGGGGCCCAGGGTCCGTCTTGCCCCTGCCTAGCCTCTGGCTGCCTGAGAGGATATTGACAATTTCAGTTAAAAAAGATTGATATTTTACACTCATTTAGACAAGTTATGAATAAACTGGGAAAAGTTAATGAATCTCAAAAGTGTTTGTAATTAACTTTTGTGACATTTCTGCTTAGTGGTAAAATTTATGTTGGCTCAATAAAGGCTAAGAAACACTGGACAACTCAAATCCTGGGATTTACATTTATAATCCGGGAGCGTTACGCAGCATTCTGATCATACAATCTTGCTATTTTGTGATTTTGTTTGTTGTCTTGGTCAATGTAGATTTTTTTTTTTTTTTAAACCCAGCAGAACTGGGTTCAAATTTACATTGGCAACTACTCATTATTACATGACAAATGGCGTTTGTGTTATATAGTTACCCACAAAGCCAACTGTGACATGCTCACTTGAAAAAGCCTTTGGGACAGGTGACCCATGTGGCACCTTGAATGATGAGCTTAGGTGAATGGACTCACTGAAATGGGGTAGCGCTGTACGACAGAATATACGAAGACCATGGCCATCCAGAAGACCTTTTTGACTTTCCTGACTTAGGCATTAATCTTTTAGCTTCAATATGAATCAATGAGTGCAAAACTGGCTTTCGTACAGCTCTGAAGCCCCCATTTCACAGAAGCAAAGAACATTTGCATATCATCCGTTTGTGGTGCTGTGACTCGTTGGCAACTGCGCAATGCCTCATTAATAAAGGATAACAAGACAGACATCCCTCATGCCATGTACAGACTCAGTTGGGCAGATGGTTCATGATCCGTTGATGGAGCCAAACACTTTGTGTGGGATCAACAGTCGCACAAGAGCTGGGGTTCAAGGTAGGCTACTGTGTTGCATGTTTGCGCCAAGTTGATGTTCTTGACAAGGCCACAATATTTGCAGGGCTTGTAAGGCTTCTTGTGAGACTTGTGCAAAGTTGAGAGAATTACCATTCAGTAAATAATTACAAAGAGATTGCTTTGTCAGGGTAGTGCCCAAAGGACTATAGCTAAGTTAGATGAGAGAAGTGTGAAAGAGAATAAAAAAATGGTCAACATTGCTGCAAGACATCGGTTTGTTTCTCTACTCTGAAATTTGCCTGCTGTCATGCTGGGGGCAAGACAATTTACTGACTTCATCAGAGAGAGTATTGGCTTGGTTCAGTCTCAACACAAACTCATTTGACTCATTAAAATAAGCAGTGCATGATTAAAACCTGATGTGCTTTCATTCTTAGCCTTGCATTTTGTCACTTTTGTTAGTTTTAGCACTAACCAAGTCACTCTCTGGATGAAATTAAAATACCTGTAATGTATCATGCCATGTCAAAAAATGGACGAAACACCCCAATGCATTTCAGCCAAAGTGGCCATCCTCAGTGCGACAAAGCAAATTAGAAAATGTTTTTTTAACAGTATTAATACCAGTGTTCAACTTTCACTGGAGTATAGCCAAGAAAACATATTTGTTTTTAGACATGACAATCTACAAAGATAATTCAGGCAATATATATCATTTTTTAGAAAACCTTCAATAGGACATTTCTACACAACAAGAGCTGTCATCCTGCATCGATTCATCTTCTACAACTTATCCAGAGTCAGGTCGCGGGGAAGCAGCTTCAACAGGGAATCCCTGACTTCTCTCACCCCAGCCAATTCGTCCAGCTCATCTCGGAGGACCCATAGGCATTCCTAGGCCAGCCAGGAGACATTGTCTCGCCAACGTGTCTTGGGTTGTCCCCAGGGCCTCCTTCCGACCGGACATGCCCGGAACACCAGGAGGCATCCTAATCAGATGCCCGAGCCACCTCATCTGGCTCCTTTCAATGCGGAGGAGCACTGACTCGACTCAGTTTCTCCCAGATGACCGAGCGTCTCACCCTATAACAAGAGAAGACCCTGGACACCCTGAGGAATCTAACCATGCACCTCTGAACTGTGAGGCAGACCTGCTAACTTTATTCAGTTACCTCAAAACAACTTTTTGTGAAATCAATAACGACCTCTAGTAGTCTCATTAACAAAAGTAAAGCCCGGACACATTGTGGAGGAAACTCATTTTGGCCGTTTGTATCCGGGATCTTGTTTCGGTCATGACCCATGGCTCATGGCCATATGTCAGGGTAGGGATACAGCTCTACCAGAAAATAAAGAGCTTTACCTTTCGCCTCAGCTCTTACTTCACCACGACAGCGGACTCTGCACCGATCGGCCTGTTGATCTCACGCTCCATCCTGCTCTGACTGGTGAACAAGACCTCAAAATACTTGAACTCCTCCACTTGGAGCAAGATCCCATCACCAACCCGAAGTGGGCATTTCACACTTTTTCCAACTGAGGACCATGGTCTCAGATTTGGAGGTGCCTAATTTCATCCCAACTGCTTCAAAACTGCCTGCAAACCACTCCAGTGAAAGCTAGAGATCACGACTTGAAGAAGCCCTTTGAGACTTGCTTGTGATTTAGGGCTATATAAAGACCCTGATCAGCGGGCTTGATACCCCATACTACCGAAGCACCCCCATAGATCTCCCAAAGGCATACTATCGAACACCTTTTCCAAGTCCACAAAGCACATTTAGACTGGTTGGGCAAACTCTCATGCACCCTCGAGGACCCTGCTTAGGGTGAAGAGCTGGTCCAGTCTTCCACAATAGTGTGCACTGTATTGTTGCTATTAACTACATATATCAAGGCCCCATATACAGTAGATACCGATGATATAGAGGCTGATTTACAGTGATATTTCTTCCCAGAATGTCATTCTTTATGAGAGCCGTCCCAGTCTCAGCAGTGCAGGCATGTCAACACTTCAATTCGCTCTTCCTCTGCCTAAGGTCAGTTTTTTCCTGTTATAACTTGCATCATCCAAGATTGCCTTTTCACAGAAAAATGTTCATCACTTGTGTAATTACCCAGAATTTCTCTCTACATTCTTATGTCCGTCTCAAGGGTCCTTCCTCTGTGGGAACAATTAATTTTAGGTCAACGCTGTGGGGCATTTAGAAATTGAAATAATCTCTCTTGGATTAATCTTGTTAAACAGTCCCTTGAGATTTTTGTCTTTCTTTTTATTGATTTACGCTTACTAGCCTTTGTTATAGATCAGAGATTGTCATTGAGATTGGTGGGCCACGGCCCTCTAGTGGTCTGCAAAATTGGAAATGGAAAATAATTTTAACATTAGTAAAAATAAAATCGATTCATGATTTAGACTTGATTTCTTTTTCAGTTAATTTTGTGAATCATTTACCCATCCAAAGTATGTCAAATGTAGCTAAGATTCCCAAAATAGACATAGATGCAAAAAAATAGCCTGTATAGGTCTATTCTTCTTCAGTGCAAAATAAAATAATATTTCTCCAAAGCAGTGAGTTCTTGGACAAACCCAACATGGCTGACTCAGCTTTCCTTAGCCAACCAGAACATTGTAATGGTCATGAAGCACTAAAGTGTCATAAATTGAACAATAAATCTTAAGCGTGATAGTTTGGTCAACAACATACCAATATTTGATTTTTACAGCTTTAAAAATTATGAGCTAGTACGACTGTTTAAGATAGGATACGGTGAAACTCTGTCATCTGTGAGGGGCTCAGAGTAGAGCCACTGATTCTCCGCATCAACGGGAACCAGATGAGGCAGCTCAGTCAACTGGTTAGAATTCCTCCTGGACACCTCTGCGGTGATACAAGCATGTCCCACCGGGAGCAGGCCAAGTGGATGACCCAGCACATACTGGTGAAACTATGGCTCTGGAGAAAATATTTTACCAGATAAAGCTGCTGCACCGATGACCCAATTCTGGATAAGTTGAAAAAAATGCATGGATGGATGGATGGATGGATGGATGGATGGATGGATGGATGGATGGATGGATGGATGGACGGACGGACGGACGGACGGACGGACGGACCGACAGATTAATGGACTTCCTGTATGTCTGCATAATGTCGATGCATGTCTTCCTGAAGGAAATGAGATGTACCTTGGCTTGTTAACAGTTTAGAAAATGTCAAACCCTTCTTTGTTTTAAGAGTTGAGTGCTTAAAAAAAACACCACTAAAGACAGAAAGGCATAACTTATCTAACTCTAGCAACACTGTCTGAATTTTTTGATGCCTTAAATATTTCACCTTAGCAACCTCTCTGAACAGAGTATTAAAGTGCTGTCGTATGAGGTAAAATCTTGATGCCTTGACCGTTGTTGAGAAAAAGACAATGGAATATGAGCACAAAGGGCAAAATGCAAAAAGTCAAGATAGGGAATTTTGTTATATAATCCATTTAAAAGATCTGTACAGATGGTTTTGTGGTTTAAATGAGGGGAAGGTCCTCTTCAAGGTCAATTTCCATGTTACAAGACCCATCAAAAAAATCTCATTACCAGGACATTCTTATTTATTGAGGTTGTCCCTTACCCAGAGGAGGTGAACTACATGTTCGACTGCTGATGATTTGATTTTGCGCTCTGGTTAATTCACCAGAATGAGGATGTTTCTTGTACTTGTATCAAATAAAACTTTCCAACTAAAGCACAGTAAACAAGGCTCGACTCTGCATTTCAGCATTTTTATCAAAATTCAGCTGTGTAAGATTTTCACTTAAAAACGAAGATATGGAAAGAATAAAACAGTACAATACTTCAAACGAAGTTTCTTCAAAGATGATTGCACAATATCAAATATTTTTTTCAGTCTATTTGAATGCATCAGTGGTTAATTCTTCTCTGTCTGTTTCGTCACTTTTCTATCCAGCGTGACAAATTGTTGGCAGTGGATTTAAAGGAAAATGACTAATGAATGGTTGTCCATCAAAAAGTAAATAAAAACTATTAAATTGGTTTGGGTGGTCGGGAAAAATGCAAAGCTTTTGAACAGCCCTTGATTTTCTTCAGCCCTTGAACGGGATGGCTATCATCACGATTTTAACGATACAACTACTCTTAAGAAAACTGTTTATCAAGACGGATATGATTCATATATGAACAAACCTGTAGCGGGCAACACATTTCAGACCTGAGCCTTCACTGTGGACAAAATCCATGCTCCAAACTGACGTCTGCTAGTGTAGCTGACCGATGGCCGACTGCTGTGTCACACATTGGTGGTCAGACTATTTAGCTCAATCAAGCAGAAGAGGGAAAACACAGACCTTATTCTTGTTCAGATCTGTCACGGAAGGAATGGAGCAGGGTGACCAAGTGCGGCTTGGACCAGGGTTTATTGAAGCAAACTCAAAAGACTCGGCAAACTGACATGACTTACTAACAAAACCAACAACAGAACTGACCGACGAAGCCGTAAAACATGAAGACATTAATGATCCGACAGGGCGCGAGGGGCAGACAGGACTTATATACACGACAGGTAACAAGAGGCAGGTGAGAATACTCAAACTAATCATGGGCACACAGGAGGGGAGGGGCGAGCACACAGACAGAAACCATGACAACAGACACATAGTGGAACGGCTGGGGACAAGACAGTTTTTTTTTTTTTTTTTTTGGGGGGGGGGGGGGGGGGTGTACTGTCACCAATGCCCTCTTCCTTGTTAGACCTTGGGTGTAGCCAACCTCCGCCACGCACCATCTGCATCTACCCCACATCTACCCTGGACATTGTAAACATTGACTGTGACACGGCCTTGATGGTGTACTGCTCCTGATTTGCTCTTGACACCTCTTCCACAACCATGGCTTTTCGTTCCCTCTTTGTGGCCTTGGACCAGAGTTGTGGAGGATCTCCCCAGCCAAGCCCCGCTCTCCCTTCTTGCATCTTGCCAACTATCTCCTGATGTTGAAGCCTGCCAATGGCATTGGCGACCTCTGGGCCTGCTTGCCACTTTCGGCCTGTTCGGGTGGGGACAAGTGAATTCCTCACAGTAGGATCTGAGGATTATTTTAGCTCAAGAACGAACCTGGCCTTCTCCTGCTTGTAGCCCAAGGTTTTGGACTGGATTGGTAGTTGCAGCGCGGTTGCCCCGAGCAAGCCTGTGTCAGAGAAGCCTTTTGGTAGACCTAGCCATTTTAAAATGTAGGAGTTGGCTAGCCTGTCCAGCCCGTTTGCTGTAGAGGATGGAATGTCGCGCATCTTCAGTAGCCACATGACTCTTCGATACAATGTGACACCACAATTTCTACTTTCCGCGTCGCTACTCTTGTCGATGTTCGCCAGGCCTTCTGCGAGTTGCTTCTGTACTGCCTTGACTTACTGCTTGTCTGACAGATCTGCGGTGTACTGCTTCCCTAGGCTTGGATGGACCGGTTGGCCAGTAGAGGCACGTTCTTATGCAAGGGGCTGTCTGCAGTACCACAGTGACATCGTCTATATAGCTTCGGAGTGGTGGGGGCCTCTGCCCTTTCTGCAACGTCATTCCTCCTACGGTCTGACGGGCTTCGTAGAGGATGACTTCAAAGGCTGCGACAATCAGGATTGGGGAGATGGAACACCCGATGGCACTTCCTACCTCCAGCTTCTGCCACCCTGTTGTGAAGTCCTGGAGGCTGAAACACATCTGGAAGTCCCTGAAGTAGCTGGATACCAGGTTGTTGATGGGATCAGGGCCGTAGAAGAACTCCAAAGCAAACTGGATGAATTTGTGAGGGACGGAACATTGGCGAGGTTGAGCCACACCACGTGGAGGTCGCTCTTCTCCTGCTTAGACCTCTGGATCTGCCCCCAAATCATGAAAGAATGCTCCATGCATCCTGGAAACCCTGGCACTCCTGCTTTCTGACAGCTGGTGTCAATATAGTCATTCTCTGTGTGGTCTCTTGGCCATGACGTCAAAGAAGACCTTTCCCTCAGCATTCAGAAGTGCAATGCTTCTGAACTGGCTGATGCTGTGGGAGTCCTGTTCTTTCAGAATAAACACCGCCGCATCTCTTTGCCAATCTGATGAGTCGGTTTGCCATGCTGTGCTCATGAATTTCCGTTTCATCACTTAGGGGAAGTTCTTGTAGAGCTTGTAAGGGATTGTGTTCGCTCCAGGAGCTGATGCTGACCTGGCCTTCTTGACGACTGCTCTTACCTCGCTAAGCCGGGGAGGGGAGTTGTCAAATTGTGTGGTTGGAGTAGGTGGACGGGGGACATATACTGGCGAAGCTAATGGAGCGTTCCTCTTTGGGTCGCTGTATTAGCCCCTGATGTACTGCTCAATTTCCTCCTTGGTGGCTTCCAGTGTCCCGCTACTCTTCTCTTCCAGAAGTTGAAGTGCATGCTTGAAGGGATTCCTCATGAAGCCAGCTCTTTCTTTCTCCTTTCTTTTCCTGCGGGTGGAATATGTTCTGCTCTTCGCAAACAGGCCAGCTTTTGTCTCACCTCTTCCCAAAGTACCAAAGTACCAAAGTCAGGCTATGGTCTCTATAATTCACCAAAACCTGTCAATGGCCCGACATGTCATAGTTCTATCATAAATCAGAAAAAAAAAATGCGCTAGCCAAAATCTGAACAGATGGATGTGTTCCTGATTTTTTTCATTCTTGCAGTATATTTTTCTGAGCCTCTAGGACCATGGGAAAGGCATGAGCCCATTTGTCACGTTTTTTTTTTTTTTTTTTTCATACGTCCCCTATGACTACTGAAAACACGTATGTGTTGAACTCACCACCAAGATACTTTGACTTTTTCGCCTCTACACAACTGCAGGGGGTGCTCGGTTTCCGACGTCGATCCGTTCCTGCAACGTAAATCGAATTTAGGTGTAGGTTGGAACAGTAATACAATGAAACAGTACAGTAATAAAAAAAAAGAGAAAACAATTCCTTACCTTTATTCGTGTGGTTGGCTTGCACACTCCAAGGGGCATTGCAAGAGAGCGACGACGCAACATTCCAAAATAGCGTATACCATGTGAGTGGTACGCCATCTGA